>NC_073238.2:100536346-100840384 GCF_029281585.2 Gorilla gorilla gorilla | reverse complement strand
CAAAATGAGGACCTATTACAGAGTGGATGACGAAGAAAATTCAAAGGAAGAAACAGTTTGGAAAACAGTGAATGTAAAAAGAAATTATAAATGCATACAGCAAGCATCCCTTAAAGATCATGACACTCCATGGGTCCCTGAAAATGTTTACCCATCCTGTAAGTACTAACCAAGAAAAGGTGACATTAGATTCATTGTCCTAAAGTTTAGTTTTCATGCCTAGGATTTAATTATTCAAGACATAATTGGAGCTCATGGTTATTAAACAAATAAGCTGAGATACCACCAAAGTTCTCTTTTCTCCCTTGAACTGTAAGCACAATGAGAATAAGGACCATATTTGTCTTTTCCCCCACTCTAGTTTTGTTGTTTCACACAGTCTGTTACATAGTAAAGATACTAAAAACATTTTTTGGAAAAATTAGGCATCAGATACCCATGTGTAGAAGAACGCTAATATTTATGCAAACATGTATGTGCGTGTCTATGTGTGTGTGTGTTTATGTAGAGGGATTTTTTTTCAAGTCATAGACCATATATATGACTTCAATCCCCAAAATTATGTCTATGCTCCTAACTACTTCAACTACTATTTTAGCTGGTCAAGGCTTTTTGACAAGATAAGTGACCCTAACATTTACACTCTGATGGCATCTTAGTCTTTGAATCTCTCTTTTTAGTGGGTTTAAGAGTCTCCATTAATCATATCTGGATATGATAGCTTCCAGAAATTGCTCACCCTTCTCCATCCTCATTTATTAAAGCAGTTCTTTATTTATATTTTATCGTAAATGTTAATTATCCTCTAACCTCCTTTATGACTTTTTACAAATGGAATAAGCTAAATATGGCAAAATGACAATCACAATTATATATCCAAGTTAATGTTTATTACATCTTTGTGTCAGTGGCAGTCATGGAGGTTCTATGCTTAGATTCTTCTTGAGAAATAATCCCAGCACTTTGGGAGGCCAATGCGGGCAAATCATGAGGTCAAGAGATCGAGACCGTCCTAGCTAACATGGTGAAACCCCATCTCTACTAAAAATACAAAAAATTAGCCAGGCGTGGTGGTGGGTGCCTGTAGTCCCAGCTACTCGGGAGGCTGAGGCAGAAGAATGGCGTGAACCCGGGAGGTGGAGCTTGCAGTGAGCCGAGATCGCGCCACTGCACTCCAGCCTGGGCGACAAAGTGAGACTCCGTCTCAAAAAGAAAAAAAAAAAAAAGAAAAGAAATAACGTGCCACTCAGCTGCAAATAGTGCATCTATCTGATGGCCCTCAGCAGTAGCATCTGGGGATGTGCATACAATGTTTGAGTTGAGGCCATTTTCTTACCAAGTGTCTCCTAGCTGTAAACTGAACACCACAAAGGTACTAGGGCATCACCATTTCTGTCCAACATGGGACTCCTCTAAGTGCCTCATTTATGCTTTGGAGATCCCATATGATTGTCTAAGACTGTGCCAGATCTGCACTGTATGTGAGTTCCTCCCTGCTCAATTATGCTTCTTTCTCTTTCTTTCACATGCATCTCTCCTGCAAAGCCTCTTGCTCTCATGATTCTACCACAGTATCTGCTTACTGAAGAAGGGGAACCGACACAAGGGCTAAAATCTCTAAAATAGCAGAACTCAAATTTGTAGGAAGAGGTAAAAATTTGAAATAAATTATATAATTTATTTATATATTCCTATTAAACCTTTTTCTTCTTTTGACCATGTATACTGGTTTGAGAGAGCCCATCTAATAGATGAGCAGACCAACATCAAGAAGATTTTCAGGTGGCAATCCCTATTATTTGGCAGTAGGTGATTCTTATGTTTTATATGGCCAGAGCCTTCTAGGTGAAGAATTCATGATTTGTCTGAGGCAATTTTATGCAGGCACCAATGAGTAAGGCCATAACATATTGTTGAAGTCTGACAGAGGAAGAACAGCAAAAGCAAATCCAAATCCACAATGATTTTTGTCACATGGAAAAGGCTAGGTTTCCTTGAAAGTGTGTAATAATTGAGTGTTAACATGTTTTATTGCTACAGTTTAATTGAGTACTCAGGTTGTATAACACAGATTGGATTTGATCAAGAGAAGTTGGTAATTGTTGAGTTGAAAACACACATGCCTCTCATATATCCAACAGGAGATAAACAGAGAAAGTTATCCAGCGTCAGTCTTCAGGCTGTGATGGTCAGCCAAACATTCAATTTCTAATTGATCATAAATTGTGTTGATTATGACCTTGAAACACTTTATTTCCTGGAAACGGAAATAAGGCCTACATCTCAAGCTGTTAGGTTGTGCACGTCTCACTTTAACTGTCTTTCAAGGTGATCCCTGAGTGTGCCTGTCTTATAGCACCAGGTTTTGCCACCTTATCACGTGCAGGCTTCTGTAAGGAAAGATCTGCTTTTCTTTATGCTTGATTAATTCCTTATTAAGAACTTCCCATTGCTTGAAGTGTGGGTTGAAGGTTGAGCAGTGTTTAACATTAGGCACCCAAGAACGTGAGTCTCTTAAATCTGTAACATTTTTCATGCCTTTTGTGTTTGTTCTGGCTTGATTATGGCCCCATATGTATATATTTTATTTGACAATACAGTTTGCCTGGAATAAATTTTATGACTAATTGTATAAATTTGTTATGAATCATAATATACCATAAAGTTTTATAAAGGGTACATTTTCAAATCAGACTTCTTAGGAACAAATTAATTATTCATTGACACATTAGCCAGGGCATGTTGCTTAATTTTTTTCTAATGCAATTTCTTTGGCTTTAAAATGGATATACGAATACTATTTATCTTACAGAGGCTATATATTTTGCAATACAATATATAAAATTTAACACTGCCAGCAGGAACGGTGCTTAGCACTGAATGTACACCCAGCGGTAGTTAGCTCTTATTAAAAAGACTGACACACAAGAAATACATAAATATCACATGTATTTTTAAATAACCTGGATTAAATAATCAATAACAACAAAGATAGAACATAACTGGAATAGAAGAACAATAAAATACTAATTAAATACTACTTAAAATTCATGGGATGAGGTTAATAAAACATAACTTATAAATTAAACATTATGAAGAATAGCAACATAAAACTAAAGTTGAAAAATGTTTGGTAATTAATTTATTACAAGCCACTACATTTACTAGCCATTAGATACATGCAAATTAAAATCAAAGGGATAACATTTTATACTTACCAGGCTAGGAAATTTTTAACATCCTGTCATTAGTTTAAGTGATAATGAGGGTGTAAAACAATGATAACTCTTTTGTACTTTTAAAGGAAGTGTAAACTGTCACAGCTAGTGTGAAGAACAGTTCGGTAATATCTATTAATGAAGGTCTGTGTACATCATAGGGCACTGATTTTTCTCCTAAGTCTACAAGGAACTCTCTCACATGCATGTAAGAATACAGGTATAAAAACATTTATATACTTCTGCTAATAAAAGAAGAATTTAAGAATTAAAAATGTAATATGTAACCAAAATCTAACACTTGAAGATATACATATATAAAAAGTAAAAGAAATGCTCATGTTATTGCCAAAATAAAATGTAGGATATAATTCTCTCTGGGGAATAGGTAGCAAAGGTGGAGGATGTGATTAGAGAGTGATACTCACAGAAAGTGCCAGCTCTGTTGTCATAATTTTATTTCTTCAACTGGGTGTTGAGTACATAGTTATTTGTTGTGTTATTGATAGCTGCACCTAGTCTTACATTCTGTGAAATATTTTAACGAGAATCAAAGAATAAGACCTCCTCAAATGAAATATGTAGGGAATATAAAATATAACCTGCGAATGTTTAGGAGCTAATAAATATTTAGGAATTAATAAGAGAAAGAAAAAAAGACAAACATGCTGCATAAGAATTTGCCATGATTTTTACAAATGCCACAGACAGTATGGTATATGCTATGAGCTAACTCTGAAATTAGAAGTTTTTCTTTCAACTCTCCTCTTCCTATTTTTAATCTCTTACAGAAAAATGGATGATTTATATTATCATTGCAAAGAAAGCTATCTTAGCATTAACCAAACATAAATTACAAATAACTAACTTATTAAACTCATTTTTACTCACCTTGCATGAAAACTTCCATTCCTATTTATGAAAAAAATGTTTGCCCCAAGTCAAGAGTTCATTTACACATCCAGAATATTTTATTTTATTTTACTTTATTTATTTATTTATTTATTTATTTTACTTTAAGTTATGAGATACATGTGCTGAACGCACAGGTTTGTTATACAGGTATACATGTGCCATAGTGGTCTGCTGCAACAATCAACCCATCATCTAGGTTTTAAGCCCCGTATGCGTTAGGTATTTGTCCTAATGCTCTCCCTCCTCTTGCCTCCAACCCCCGACAGGCCCCAGTGTGTGATGTTCCCCTCCCTGTGTCCATGTATTCTCATAGTTTGACTCCCACTTATGAGTGAGAACATGCATCGTTTGGTTTTCTGTTCCCGTGTTGGTTTGCTGAGAACGAGGGCTTTAGCTTCATCCTTGTTCCTGCAAAGGACATGAACTCGTTCTGCTGCATAGTATTCCATGGTGTATATGTGCCACATTTTCTTTATCCAGTCTATCATTGATGGGTTTTGGGGTTGGATCCAAGTCTTTGCTATTGTAAACAGTGCTGCAATAAACATACATGTGCATGTGTCTTTATAGTAGAATGATTATCATCCTTTGCGTATATACCCAGTAATGGGATTGCTGGGTCAAATGGTATGTCTGGTTCTGGATCCTCGAGGAATCGCCACACTGTCTTCCACAATGGTTGAACTAATTTAAACTTCCACCAACAGTGTAAAAGCATTCCTATTTCTCCACATCCTTGCCAGCATCTATTGTTTCCTGACTTTTAAATGATTGCCATTCTAACTGGTGTGAGATGGTATCTCATTGTGGTTTTGGTTTGCGTTTCTCTAATGACCAATGATGATGAGCTTTTATTCATGTTTGTTGGCTGCATAAATGTCTTCTTTTGAGAAGTGTCTGTTCATATCCTTCGCCTACTTTTTGATGTGGTTGTTTGTTTTTTTCTTGTAAATTTGTTCAAGTTCTTTGTAGATTCTGGATATTAGCCCTTTACAGATAGATAAATTGCAAAAATTTTCTCCCATTCTGTAGGTTGTCTGTTCACTCTAATGATAGTTTCTTTTGCTGAGCAGAAGTTCTTTAGTTTAATTAGATGCCATTTGTCAATTTTGGCTTTTGTTGCAATTGCTTTTGATGTTTTAGTCATGATGTCTTTGCCCATTCCTAGGTCCTGAATGGTATTGCCTAGGTTTTCTTCTAGGGTTTTTGTGGCTGTAAGTTTTACATTTAAGTCTTTAACCCATCTCGAGTTGATTTTTGTATAAGGTGTAAGGAAGGGGTCCAGTTTCTGTTTTCTGCATATGGCTAGCCAGTTTTCCTAGCCCCAGTTATTAAATTAAATAGGGAACCCTTTCCCTATTACTTGTTTGTGTCAGGTTTGTCAAAGATCAGATGGTTGTAAATGTGTGGTGTTATTTCTGAGGGCTCTGTTCTGTTCCATTAGTGTATATATCTCTTTTGGTACCAGTACCACGCTGTTTGCAAATAAATACAAAGCATAGTTTAGGTTGAAAAATCTCACAACTTCATTCTAAGAATATATTACAGGCAGATAATGTCAGCTTTAAGTTTACATTTAGGTTTAGATGTAGTATTCTGCAATCATCTTTCTGATCATTTACCACTTTAATAAAAAACTTAATGTTGTAAATTTGGGTAACTTTATTTTTAAGCATCAGTCAGTTCATGGGTAAGCTATTTAGAAATAGAATAAGCTGTAGAGTACTGAAACTTCAGTTAGCAAGTTTGGAAAAAGTAAGAGTTCTTTTTTCTACTTCTCAGCATACATAGAGAATCTTAACTAATAAATGTCAAATGAAAGGAAAAGATTAATGGGAGTGTCAGCGAAATTAGATTTTTACATTTAACTTGGCACATATGCAAATAGATTCATTAATATTTGAAGGGATTATTAGCAATCACATAATGGTTTCTTTATATTCTAATTATTCCCAATTGTGTAATAACTTTCAATTCATTCTTTTATTATTTTACTTTGAATACAATGTTACTGTGAAAATATGTATTACAAATGTTTACTTCTAATGTAATTTTTGTTATTTTAACTAACTAATGATATTGTGAATACTGTGGATAAAATTAACAGGAATTTTGTGAAACAGACCTAGAGCTGAGCATTTGTTACTGAAAATATTTCTTAGTACTAAGATCCCCAAATCATATATTATATTGTAAAGGAATCTTTTGAGTTTAAAAATAACATGGAGCCTTTTACAACATATACACTGATGTCATATACTCAGTATTGACCTAAAAGAGAAATTTAATTTGGTCTTTATTCAATCCACAGCCTTTAGAGTTATGTAGTAATGTTTAATTTGAAGAATTCTGTACTAATTGTGGACAAAAAAAAAAAAGTTCAGCATTTGCGAGTAACACACCCTCTGAAGCAGAATTCTTACATTCTTGAGCACAATTTTGGCATTCATGAAAGATAAATCTACTTTCCCTTATTTCACAAGTTAAAAAAGTCAAAAGAGGGTAGAAATTATGGCTTCCAAGATAATTTTTGGCATATGTAAAGCATATTATTTACAATCACCCAAATATTTTGTGCAGAAACCAATAATAAATGTGCTTACCAACAGGTCAATCAGATTCATTTTGCAATGTGAGCTATTCTGTGGTAACACATACAGATTTAAAAATTTAATCTAACAATTTTTTAAACCGTCCTTATAAAGCAATTAAATTATATAAGGCAAATTATTAGTGTTTTAAAAATATTCATACTTCTAAGCTATAAATGACATGTATTTAAATGTAAATAATGGACGTTGAAAAACTTAAAAGTATAAGGGAACTGCTATTATAATAGAACTCATAAAACTTTTTTTTTCAATAAAGTACTTCTTGCCAACCAAATGTGTCTGGAATTGGTGGGTTCTTGATTTGAGACTGAGTTCCAATCTCCTCATGCAACACCCAATTAAACCCTTCTTCCTTGGCAATACTCATTGTCTCAGTCATTGGCTTCTGTGCGGCAAGCAGCAGGACCTAGACCAAACTCCTGGTGTTTTGGTAACATATTAAGTTAAGCATGAAGAGAGATTACAGAAATGCAAAACTGGCTGAATCTATAACATATGAAAAACCAGTAGGAACTTAAATAATATGTATCAAAACTTTTTAGAATTAGGTAAACTCTTGAAAACTGTAGTAGTTATGGTAATTGGGAATATACTTAAAAGAAAGACAAAAGAGTTGAAGTTTTTTGTGTTGTGGTTCAAAATCATCATGCTAAGAACAGCAAAGCTACGCAGTAAACAAGACACTTGATTAACATCGCCTTATCGGTGTGTGCTCTGAAAAATAACTTTGCTCCAGGCCAAAAGCAGTGAAATATGAAGTAAACAAAAATAATTTAAAAATATGGAGGACTGAAATTCTAATGTATATGTTACTATGAATGATAAATGGAACAGATACATAAAAAGCAGATAAATGTATACCATGTGAGAAGAGGAACAAGAGTAGTTCATTAATTGGAGGTTACATGCTACTTTAACCTACCCCTGATCCCAGGATTTGGGTTTCTGGCTTATGGAAAGCTGCAGGCTTCAAGAGAACTCAAACAGATTTGTGGTAAAGCCACAAAAACATTATATTATTTACTTATCAACAGGGGACCCATATAGCTAGTAGAAGTTCTGCAAATAATTTTAAGCACATCTCATTTGGCTTATAGGTGGTAGGGCTGGAATAATGTACTCGCAGCATTCTGATGACTTTCTTTGTCTTAAGATTCTCTTTCTACCAGTATTTTACCCCCGAATGATTTGTTAGCTTTGAGTGTGATTGCCAAAATTGGAAGAAAAGTTTGGTGCCATTATTCTGGCAAGTCTTGTATGAACTGTCTGAAACTGTCCAAAATAACCTTTTATATTTTCACTATGCAAAAAGTAGCCATTAGCCAGATGCGGCAAATGCAAATGAGCAATAAAATTTGTACTTTAATTTTAATGAATTTAAATATACATACCCACATTGTCTAGCAGCCACCACATTAGACAGTGTAAATATTGAAACTTACATTTGAATATAGTGGTAAGAATGCTTTGTAATTTCAGTCCACTATATAAGATGTTAAAATGTACCTCAGGTATTTCAATATCAGTAATTAGAACATACACCATATCATACTAACATTTACACTATAAAAACTGCAAAGCTGGCTGGGCGCAGTGGCTCACGCCTGTAATCCCAGCACTTTGGGAGGCCCAGGAGGGCGGATCACGAGGTCAGGCGATCGAGACGTGGCAAAACCACGTCACTACTAAAAATACAAAAATTAGCTGGGCGTCGTGGTGTGTGCCTGTAATCCCAGCTACTTGGGAAGCTGAGGCAGGAGAATTGCTTGAACCCAGGAGGCAGAGGTTACAGTGAGCCGAGATTGAGCCACTCCAGCCTGGTGACAGAGCTAGACTCCGTCTCAAAAAACAAAACAAAACAAAACAAAAACTACAAAGTTGAAAATACATGCAGAAAGTGTTAAGTCATTGAGGAACAACTGGGACAGGCAGGTTGAAAGTCAAAAATACCTGAAGAAAAAGTAGCAAACAAATGAGAACTTCACACTTATCTTCTGTTTTGTTGTTGTTGTTGTTGTTTAATTTTGGCTCATTTGTTGATTCGTGGGTAAAGAAAACATACAAGACGCTGAAAAAATAGTAAGTTTGAAGTACTCTAGTGGCTGGGGATGCAAAATAAGGGGTTCAGGATTTCCATGGAGACTGGGATTTAAAGAGGAGAAAGCATATTCGGAAAGGTACCCTGAAACACTGCATGTTATTTCCTCTTAAAGCTTTTGCCTAATCTCAAGCAGAGTATCAGCAATGTGAGCCTCCCAGAAAGCAACTGATTAATGCTAAAAAAGAGTCGTAAGACATATGATGAAAGTCCTTACAAATATCCAGTTTATTGCCAAAAGCAGTACAATAAACAACAACATTAAATTAAGGGTATGCAAAACAGCCACAGTTTGCTTCAAACTAAGCAATAAGAAGAGGCTAGGTACAATTCCAGTTGTTCTCCCCTTGTAAGGACCATACTGAGTTTTCCCTCCAGAATGGAGAACTGTTGATATTCATGGCACAACTCAGAACCAGGGAGCCCAAAATGGAGACTCATCGAGAATTTCTAATACCTGGCTTATTTAGAAGGAATCTTCTTACTGTATAATGGCTCTTCAATGCAGAATCCTGGGGTGTTCTCACTGAGAACAGATGTAAATGATCAATCTCACTGTAGTCTACAGACAATACAGATAAGCTGGTAAATATCACCCCAAATTTTCTAAGACCCATGGTTACTACGTACACTGTTAATCAGCATATTTTATGTCTTTACCAAGGGTCAGTGGCATTCAGATACAAATTATGTTTTAATGAAGGAGCTCAGGCTAATTTCAGGCTTGTTGGAATTAACCATAGAATGCACTGAAAAAAAAATCAAAAGATTAACAAAGGTTTCAGTAATCTTGGGTATAAAATATAGTTAATTGTCAGGAACTTAAAATATAACAGGATTTCAACTGTGAAATCCTGTTATACTTCTACTTCTTGCCAAGATGGAGTAGCCAGACCCAGATTTACTCTGCTTCTACTTCTTGCCAAGGTGGAATAGCTGGATCCAGATTTACTTCGCTTCCTGAAACAACCAAATGTAACAGAGTCCCTGAAGATCAGTGATCCTAAAGACATGGGAAACCAATGAGGTGAGGCCTATAATCACCCAAACATGCTACCTTGAGAGAATTTCCTGGATGTTATCTGGAAGGAATAACAGGAAAAGCCCACGGGACACCTTTAGTAGAGAAAATGGAGCAGAGAATCTGGATAGGACAAGGCAGCTAAAATTCACAGCACATTGTAATTGGAGAGGAGAGAGGTGCACACAGAGAGATACTCAAATATTCAGAGGCACTACTTTTGTTATTTATTAAGTACTGATCAGAACATGTGAAAAAAACTACTTGAAGCTCTGATTAGAACAACTCTAGTGGATTAGAGATAATATTTTTAGACATTCACAGAGGGCTGGCTATAATGCTTGTTCCCCATCAGCCAGACAGCAAAACTTCATGACTCATACTTCCAAAAAGCTCAACAAAATCCAAGGTTAGGAAATATGAAGAAAACTACACCACAATTCATTAAAATCAAATTGCTCAAAACTAGTAATAAAGAGAAAATCTTAAAAGTAGCCTGAGTAAAAAGGCTCATTACATACAGAGCAACACATATAAAAATGATTTTGCATCTAGGACCTTTTGAGCCAGTTTAAAATCTGCTATTCCTTCTACCTGAGAATATGTGGTAGTAATTGATAAGCTACATGCTTGTAATTCCCCATCCCATAAGTATCGGAAGAAATTATATTGATCAGGAAGGGCTTCATGTACAGAAGTGTATCCCTAATGACTCCTTTGAACTTCAAGTGTGTGAGTCTGATAATTTTGTTGATGGAATCTTCTGACAAAAAGAAGCAGCTTTCACACTGAGGCATCTTTGAGGGTTTGAGTTTCCCTGACATGGCTCAATATTAGCTTGTGAATGAGGTCTTTTAAGATTAGAATAACAAAACCATGATTGCCTTGTGATTTTCTAGTATGATATTTTAATTCTTATGTGGGAGTGGCAGCAGCTTTCAAGAATTTGACATTTTTGCATAGAAGTAGGAAATCTTTCTAACCATGAAACGTTTGAAAAGTAATGTAGCTGTCTAATACAAACTGGGTTGGTAATGCCATTCATAATTTTACTTAGAAGCAATCCCCTTGAATACTCAAGACAACAGACCCATAACAAGTCAATGTATTAAAACTTCTCTGAATAGTTATGGGGTTTATTTTCATTCCCCGTGTTGAATATATCTTTACAGAGTGTTCAGGGATTTATTTCCACTCTCTGGCTTGGAATGTACCTTTATAGAGTGTCCAGGATATCTAATGGACATCTGAGTAACAACAGATTTCTTTTCACTAGAACTATTTGAAATGCCATCAAATTAGAGGACCTATATGTTGCTATGTGGAATGTCATGACAATCAAAGTTGCTGTATGTCATAGAAGGATAGTTAAAATAATCTTGAAGCTAGATAGTGATAAGCCACTGCCCCTTTAATTCCTTTTCTTTTGATGAAAGACTAACTGCTTTTGATTCTCCCTGCTGAGTATCTAAAAGAACACATTCACAAAATCAATAGCTGCCTATCATGTGCATTGATTTGCTCCAGTGAAGTCACCCCATCCAGCAGAGTAGAATAGTCAGGGAAAATCACTGTGTTTACAGTAACCCCCGTCATCTGCCTTGACTTATCTGGATCTTACGTAGAACAGACAGGTAAAGACACAGGAATACACTGGTGAGAGAATAACCAGTATTATTAAGGAGCTCAGTGGTGGCTATCTTTTGTAAGCAAAGGCTGATGAGAAGAAATGCTGCTTTAGAACTGGCTACCTTAACAGTAATAGACAAGATAAGATTCAGAGAATTAATAGTGACCAGGTGGTGGTGGTGATTAATCAAATGAAAACAGGTGAATCTAATTATCATAATGAGTAGAGCTCTAAAACTGGCAGTTAGAAAGGCTTGACCCACGGAGAACTATGGAGATATTAAATGGAACATGGAGTTCCCAGGGATAAGAGACACGGTCACTCAAAAGAGATATTGTTTTATGTAGCAGCCACAGTAAATCCAGGATGAATGATTAGGAAGCAGTAGCAGCCTTCCCAATTAACCCCCTCACCTGGTTTTCAGATTTGAACCAGTTCTCAGCCCAGAAGCCCATAGACCAAAGAGAAGTCTGGCCCTGAGGAGAGATACTGGAACACGATGCAAACATACACAATAATAATTCTGCTATTCTTTCTACAAAGTGATCTATAAACTTTTACTCAGGTAAACATATACCAGGAAAATTGCAGTACTAAAACATACAAAAATGTACAAAAACCTGTTGTACACTGTGTCCACCTGGACAATGATAACTGAAGACACAAAGCAATATCATGGCTCCCATGTCAGAGTGGAAATGGAGAGTGCTCTCTTAATCTGTTTTCTGTTGCTTATAACAGAATACCTGAAAGTGGGTAATTTATAAGAAACCTATTTTTGACATTTCTGGAGTCTGGGAAGTCCAAGGTAAAGGGGCATATCTGTTGAGAGCCTTCTTGCTGGTGGGGACTCTTCAGAATCCCAAGATCAGGGCATCCCATGGTGAGGGGGCTGAGTGTGCTAGCTCAGTTCTCTCTTCCGCTTTTATAAAGCCATCAGTCCCACCCCCATGATAACCCATTAATCCATTAACCCATTGACCCCTGTGATATAACGTAGATGTTTGTCTCCTCCAAATCTCATGTTGAAATGTGATTCCCAATGTTGGAGGTGGGCCCTAGTGGGAGGTAATGGATCTCACTAGGGATTCATAAGGAGGATCCCTTATGAATGTTTTGGCATCATCCCCTTGGTGATAAGTGAGTTAGTCCTCAGTCAGTTCACATGAAATCTGGTTGTTTAAAAGCCTGGGATCTCCCCAGCCTTGCTCTGTTGCACCTGCTCTTGCCATGTGGCACACCTGCTCCCCTTTGCCTTCTGCCATGATTAAAACTTCCTGAGGCCCTCAACAGAAGATGCTAGAGCCATGCTTGTATAGCCTGCGGAACTATAAACCAATTAAACCTCTTTTCTTTACAAATCAGTTAACTCCTTCCAGCACCAACTTAAAAGTCCAAAGCCCAGAGTTTCACTTGTGAGACCATAAAACCAAAATAAGTTATCTACTTCCAAGATTCAATGATGGTATAAGCATAAGACAGACTTTCCCATTCCAAAAGGGAACATTAGGCAAAAAGAAAGGAGTAACAGGTCTAAGTAAGTCAAACCCAGCAGCAAAAACATTAAATCTTAAAATCAGAGAATAATCTCTCTTGACTCCATCCATGTGCCACCTCCAGGAGTTAGGGTCCCAAGGTCACAGGTGGCCTTGCCCCTAAGCTTTCCTGGGTACAATGCATGTGGCTGCTCATAGGGTTAGAGTTTAGTGCCTGAAGCTTTCTCAGACAGGTGATGCATGCTGCCAATGACTTTTTAGTTTTGACGTCCTGGTGGTGGTTCTACTCCCATAGTTCCACTAAGCATGGACCTAATGGGAATTAGCTGTGACATTCCCAACCTCACATTTCTTCTTGGTATTGCTCTAATGGGGTCTTTCTTCTCTGTCTCCACCCACAAAAAATATCTTTGCCTGGTTCCTTAAGTTTTCTATGACAACCTTTAAAATCTGGGAGGAGGTTTCCAAGACTTCACAGCTCTTGCTTTGGGTGCCACCAAGATTGACAACTTGTACCTTCACCTACAGATGTTTGAGCTAGGGTGGCATCTGAGCACTGTGCTAGAGTGAAAATATCAGAGTCCTGAGGCAGTCTCAGGTGGCTGGCCTGTGAAGAGTGCCCTGGGCCTGAAACCATTGTGCCCTCCCAGGCCTCTGGACTGTATTGGAAGAGGTAGCCTCTAAGATTTCTAAAATACCTTCTGGGTCTTTCTACCATTGTCTTTGGGAATAGTACCTAGTTCCCTTCTGGAACTGCTAATAATTTCTCTAGAAAACAGGTGCTGGTCCACACCTTTGGTTTTCTCACCTGAGCATGCTTTTTTTACTCTTAATATGGCCAAGTTAAGAGTTGTCCAAGTCTTACCACTATGCTTCCCTTTGAACTATAAATTATGTTTTTAAATTATTTATTTGCTCCTGAATCACATTTCTTCTGTCCAGTTCCCTAGATAATCACTCTTTAGTTATCTTCCACAGTGCCCTCAGGCATGAACACAATTCAGCCAGGTTATTTGCCAGTTTATGACAAGAATAGCCTTTACTCCAGTTTCAAATATGTTTTTCTCATTCCCATTTCAAACCTTGACAGAATGGCCTTTCCTGTCTACATTTCTATCAGTATTCTGGTCACAACCAATTAACATATCTCTAAGGAGTTCCTAACTTTCTCTTGTCTTCTTGTCTCCTATGTCCTCAATATAATCTAGTTTGCTCCTCCAAATTATTTCAGCCTCTATTACCCAATTTCAAAGCTGCTTCTACATTTTCATATATTTGTTATCAGCAACACCCCACTCTCCATGCCAATTTTCTGTCTTACTCTGTTTTCTGTTGCTTAAAACACAGCACTTGAAATGGAGTAATTTACAAGAAACAAAAATATATTTGGCACATCAGGGATTAAATTTCAATGTGAGTTTTAGTTGGGACAAATATCCAAACCATAGCAGAGGTCCAAGCACTAAATGCAGTATAATTCTGAGTCTTTGTGCATGATGAATTCACCAGATACATGGGCACACTTGATAATTTTTTCAGTGCCTAAATTTATAATTGGAATGGGCATACTTGGGACCAACAGAATCGCCACCTTGTTTTTTTGGTATTTTGGGCGAGTAGAAAAGATCTAGTGAAATTACTGAAATGGACTTCCCTTGCAATGGTTACAAACATAAAAAATAATTTCATTTTTGGAAGAAGGCGATGATCACAGCCTCCATAAATTACCTTATACAAGGGCGGTGATCCCCTTCATATCTCCACTTAGGTCATCACTTTGGAACCACGTAAACCTAACAGATTCAGAGGGGAACAGTGAGATTCCACACATTCAAAGAGTTCTAGCCCCATTTGCAGTTGTGATACTAGGCATATTGACACAGTCTCTAGTATGTTGTGCATGGTAAATACATTTTCTATTCCTATCAAGCAAGAGGATCAGTGTGTGTTCATGTGAGAAAGTCAAGCATACACTAAGGACTAAATTAGCTATACCCTACAACTAACCCCATCATAAGATAGTTCAAAAACCCTGGAAAATCTTGACTTGCTACATACTATCATGGTATTCCATTATATTAATGATATTATATTATCAAAGTGGATGTCCAAAGAGTGTGAAAACATAGGAGACTTTTATAAGACAAATGATCTACAGAGGATACAGACTGCAGGAGGCAAAGGGAAAGAAATGTTACAACCCTGCCTCATCAGTGAAATTTTCTCGTGCCAGTGGTAAAATCAAATATGCCTTCCAAAGTAAAGAATTATACATTCTTTACCTTCCTAACATAAAAAAAGATGCACAACGCACAAGTTTGGGGCTTCACACACTTCACTTTGACAAACCTGCCTCCATCAATTTATGAAGGTGGAAAAGGGCTATTTGATTTGAACGTGACCTGTAGGAGAAAAAGACTCTTTAGGGAGTCCAGGCTATGGTGTAAACAGATCTGGTGCTGGTGGCAATCTATTAGCCCAACTGTATGATATTATATGAATCTACCATGGCATAAGATGTCTTAGGGCGTTTATGACAAGTCCTAAGAGGAGAATCATCAAATAGGCTGTAAGGGTATTAGATCAAAGCCATGCCACCCGCAACAGAGAATGTTACACCATTTTTTAAAAAGTTCCTGACATGTTATTTGTCTCGGAGCACAATACATCAAGTGACCATAATACTAGAGCACCTCCTCAGGAGCTGAATCCTGTCATACTCACGAAATCGAAAGATCTGATGTCTTCAGCAGCAATCCATCAAAAGATAAAAGTAGTGCATTCAGCATCAAGCATGTGCAAAGTCTAAGGACAAAACCAAGATTCATGTTTAGTATATGCAGAGTGTCATGTCATCCACCAAAAATTCCAACAGCACCTCTGTCTCAGCTCACAACTGTGGCCCTATGGAGAGATTATTTACAACCGACAAAGGAGAAAAGTAACAAGCTTGGCTCATTCATTGTCAGCTCAGAGTGTAGGTGCAAGCTAAAAATGAACTGCTTCACTACAACCTCACATAAAGGTGTCTCTAAAAGTCAGCAGTAGGGGTTAATCCTCCCAGTGAGAAGTGCTTTGGGCAGTGCTCCTGGGCATTTCATTTGTACAGAAAGAATGTTCAGAATCAAGGAATACGTGAATATATTGGGTATATATATATATGTGTGTGTGTGTGTGTGTGTGAAATATGTGAATATATTGGGTGTGTATATATATATATACACACACACATATATATATATATAATATGTGAATACATATATATAATGTGAAAAAATATATATAGTGAGAGAGAGGCTACTGAGCATTGGCAAACGTATAGTTGGCCTTGTTAGGGGTTAGAAAGAGAAAGATTGGAATATCAGGAACAAAGAAATTTGAGAAAGACACAGGTGTATAGACCTGTGGGGGTAGAAAAAAATTCAAAAACTTTGCTTATATTCAATATGTCCTCTGTGCAGTGTACAATTTAAAAGTTCTAGCTGCTGAAGGTCTTGCCTACACAGGACAATCTTATCATTATGTTGCCTGACTTATCCAGCCATGAAAGTATTTCAATGCCATCTAAATCTAAAAGGGAAGTAATTAGGAAAAGTATACTTCATTAAAATCTATAATGTGCTAGCATGCTAGATGGAGAAAAAGTGTGGACCTTCCAATATAAATATAGCAAGTAAAATTGTTAGTAAAATGTTTGATTCCAAATTATACTTTGAAACTTGTAAAGTATCTGCTTTATTAGTTTATTTTTAAATAATACCAATAGTTAGGACACTGTTGCTTTATTTACATTATATGTTCAATAAGTTGTAGAATAAAATATGTTATCACAGAGGTGAAACATAAATGGCTTTAATGTCAAAATGAATTTTCTTCTGACAGCTGATAAAGAAACAACAAGTCTCGGTTAGGAACATTTTGCCACATGGTCTCAAATTAGAATGCATATGCTAAACATTGAAATGAGGTTGTCCTAAAGGTTAATAAAATGTCTTTTAAAAGCAGTTTATAGAATTTTCCCATTTCTATAACCTAGGTTATTAAAGTTGTAAGTAAACAAAGGTTTCATTGAGGCACTGTCTGCTGCTATATACCATCCTGGAAATTAGGATCAGTTAAGGCTTCATTTTGACAGTTCCTGAATACCATCGCTACAATGATATCAGAGGTGGTTTGGGAATGCTAGTTCTCCCTGCTGCCACAGAGCTCCAGCTGATTCTGGTAGATGTAGATACAGCGTATCTCTCTTACACTGTCTTTGCCTGTCATTGCTACTCTCTTATCTAGTTTAATTTCCTATTTTTATATTTGTGTGGCACAGTGATATTATCTCTAAGAATAAAAGTTTACAATATAATAAAGTTATGTTCACTGTCTAGGTGAGGTTACACTGGTCACTCAGATGCAAGTTTGAACAATTTCAATATTTTCCAGTGTATTTCCAGTCTGATTACAAATTTATATCATTCGCAATAATTAGAAGTATGTTTTACCAATGGGGTAAAAGGAGGTAAGTGTAGAGTTATCTTAATGTATATGATATTTATGTGGCAATGCTTAGAATATATATAATTTGCAAAACATTTTAAAATGGTTTTGCATTTAAAATTCTGACTTTTTGAAAGTCATATATGGTTTTATTTTACTTATTCAAAGGCATATATAGTTTTGACAAAGCAGGATTCAAATATGGAAAATAGTGATTATCAAAAATATAATATTTTAATGCACATAATTATTTCTCTTTCTCTCTTAATAAATCCTTGAATGAAATAATGTAATTCTCAAAAATAAAACATGCATTTGGTCCAATTAATTAAGCACAAGTAACATAATTATAATTTTCTGGTGAATTATTATCCTTAAATAGAATATATTGTGTCTATTTATATTATTAGAAATTCTAAATATTTATTAAATAATATTTACAAATTATCATGGAACAATTATGCTGCTTAATATTTGAAGAGTTTCCATAAATATTTTGATACCAATGACTCAATAGAAAATGTGAAAACTATATGAAGAAGTACTTCACATTAAATAAAATTATAAGTGATATAAACCGTTTAAGTGGGTCTCACTTTCTTGTAATTAAAAAAAAATGAATAAAACCACAATACAAGGTGTTACCATTTCAACCAATCTGCCTGGCAACAATAATAATGACTAAAATTAAAAAGGTGTTTTGTAGTCCTAAAGACATCAATGCTTCAAAAAGAATAGAGAAATTATATCCTCCTTACAAGTCAATTCTCTTATTTTATCGAAATTAAAAATGCATTTACATTGACCTAGAAATTACATTCTATATTTTTAATGCTAATGACATTTTTCACTTGTGCCAAAAGCTTTTCATATATCTATCACAACGTTCCAATATTGTTTTTAACTTTGAAGTACAGAGAATTACCTACATGTCTTAGAGACTGAATTAATATAATTTTATTTAATGTATAATACTATTGTTAATTACATTAGTATTTTATATACTTACAAACGAAAACAAAACATAAAACTACCAATTATATCAGAAAGACACTATCAATTATAAGACACAATTTAGTTTCAGAGATGTTTTTAAGTCTGCTTGAAATTACTGAAATGTGACACACAATGAAAGACCACAGAATAATATAAAATATTAAAAGAATAGCACAAACATAATGAAGTAACAGGATCTTAAAATATTTTAATGAAAGAAAAATGAGTGTAGAATACTGTGTACAATTATTCTCATATATAGATATATGTAATTTCTATAGTAAATGGGAAAAATCAAATCAGAGGTTTCTTTTGGAAAAATCATTTTACAGTCAGGTAGGTGGGTGAGTGGATAAAAATTTATTTTGTTAAGAGTTATATGACCTACTGCATACATTGTTTTATTTCCTTTGAAGTAAAGTTGTTCTAAAAGACTCTAAAGTAAAATAATAGTTTCATTTACTTTGCCAACTGCCAATGCTTACTCTTCCATAGACAATCATTTTCAATTACTCCAGTAATTTCTTTTTTACATACCTCCGTGTTTTTTAGAACACATAAATACTAGTTTTCTTTTACTGATGAATTTTAGCCATTATATATTGGAATTCCACAAAGAAAGACAAGGTTTCAGTCTCTATTTCATCTTTCCCTTCACTCCTAAACATCCAACTTGCCCATAAACAATCACCTACACACTTCTCCACTTCTTATATTTACCAGTAATAATACATAGTATTTTATCATAAAGGTATGATATGTTTATATTATTAAATCTGTGTAATAGTAGTCAAGTATAAGACGTGTAGTACCAGGACTTTCTTTCTGATATTCAAGTATTTTGTTATTCTAGCATTATTCTGCTGTCCTTACTTCCCCTTCTGTATTTCTCTCTCTTCCATTTGCTTTGATATCAAAGCAGGTGTTAAAAATACATTGCCAAAGTCTCCCCAGTATAAATCTTGCAGTACAGTCAAAATACTTTAGCAAAATATTTTAGTTAATACATCATTTTTATTTGAATTATATGACGTTGCTTCCTTGATATTTGTGTTCTTCTAGTCCAGTCTCTGGTTACTGAATTCTAAGGCAAGTGCAGAGCAATGTCTTTGCTTATCTTTTACACATTCTTTTGGAATTCTCTTCAATTTTTTATTAATTCTTATATGTCCTCTATTTCACATCTTTCTTTTTCTTTTTTTATTCCCACATTTTTGTTGAATGTATCTGTTAATTGGCTACAGAGAAAGGATATCTAGATGTATTATTTTGAAGCCATTATGTGTGATCGTATTTTTACTCTACTTTCTCATGTCATAAATATCTTTGGTGTGAATAGACTTACAAATGTGAAATCATCTCCTTCAAACTTTATCCAATATTGTCCAGATTCTAGTATTGCTTTTGAAAAGACTGAAATACTATTGATTTTTGAAACTTTATACATAAAGAAGTTTTCTACTCTTATTTGGAAGTTTTAAGATTTTCTCTATTGTGAAATATCTAAATGAGTGATTGCGCTGGGATATTCACAGCTTTAGTATCTGTAGGTTATAATCTTTGATGTCAGGAAGGAACAATCCCCAAAGAATTGAAAAAACTGTCATCTATTAGGGAGTGGGTAGATGGTTACTGATATTTGAGATGTTTAGTTTTGTTTTATTGTTTTCTTCCAGAGTTGTATACTTACTATCTCTGATAATAATTCCTGAAAGTAAATCTAAGTCTTCTACTGAATTAGAACTCAGAATTGTACCTACTTATTAGGTAAAATGGGAAGCAAAATCTGGGTGTATTAGTGCATTCTCATGCTGTTATGAATAAATATCCAAGACTGGGTAATTTATCAAGAAAAGAGATTTAATTGACTCACAGCTCCACATGCCTGGGAGACCTCAGGAAACTTTTAATGGGAATTGCATTGAATTTATAGATTGCTTTGGGCAGTATGGTCATTTTCACAATATTGATTCTACCCATTCATGAGCATGGAATGTGTTGCCATTTGTTTGCATCATCTATGATTTCTTTCAGCAGTGTTTTGCAGTTTTCCTTGTAGTGGTCTTTCACTTCCTTCATTAGGCATACTTCCTTCATTAGGCATACTTCCTTCACTACATATATCCCTAAGTATGTATGTCAGTGTGCGTGTGTGTGTGTATGTATACGTGTGTGTGTATTTACATACATTCACATTTACAGTTATTATAAAAAAAGTTAACTTCTTCATTTGATTCTCAGCAGGGTCACTGTTGGTATATACCAGTGATACTGATTGTGTACATTTACTTTTTATACAGAAACTTTACTCAGTTCATTTATCAGTTCTAGGAGCTTTTTGGATTAGTCTTTAGGGTTTTCTAGGTATACACTCATATTGTCATTGAATAGCGACAGTTTGACTTCTTTTTTACTAATTTAAATGCTCTTTATTTCTTTCTCTTGTCCGATTGCTCTGGCTATTACTTCCAGTACTATGGTGAACAGATATAGTGAAAGTGGGTATCCTTGTCCTGTTCTAGGTCTCAAGAGGAATGCTTTCAACTTTTCCGCATTCTGTATAATGTTGGCTATGGTTTTGCCAAAAATGGTTTTTATTACCTTAAGGTATGTTCCTTCCATGCTGATTTTGCTGAGGGTTTTAATCATAAAGTGATGCTGGATGTTCCAAAATGCTTTTTCTGCATCTACTGAGATGATCATATGATTTTTGTTAATTGTGTTTATGTTGTGTATCACATTTATTGACTTGCATAGGTTAAACCATCCCTGCATCCCTGGTGTAAAACCAACTTGATCATGTTGGATTTTTTTTTTTTTTTTTTGATATGCTGTTAGAATCAGTTAGCTCGTATTTTGTTGAGATTTTTTTGCATCTATGTTCATCAGGGATATTGGACTGTAGTTTTCTTTTTTTAATGTCCTTTCCTGATTTTGATAGTAGGGTGATACTGGCTTCATAAAATGATTTAGGAAGGATTCCCTCTTTCTCTATCTTTTGGAATAGCGTCAACAAGATGGGTAGCAATTCTTCTTTGAATGTCTGATAGAATCCAGGTGTGACTCAATCTGGTCCTGAACTTTTTTTTGTTGTTGGCAATTCTTTAATTATCATTTCAGTCTTGATGCTTGTTATTGGTCTCTTCAGAGTTTCTTTTTCTTTCTGGTTTAATCTAGGAGGGTTGTCTATTCCAGGAATTAATCCAACTCCTCTAGATTTTCTAGTTTGTGTGCATAAAGGTATTCATAGTAGCCTTGAATAATCTTTTGTGTTTCTGTGGTATCAGTTCTAATGCCTCCTGTTTTGTTTCTAATTGGCTTATTTGGATCTTCTCTCTTATTTTATTGGTTAATTTTGCTACCAATTTTGTTTCTCTTTTCAAAGAACCCAGTTTTTGTTTCGTTTATCTTTTGTATTTTTTAATTTGTTTCTTTCAATTTTATTTAGTTGTGCTCTGATCTTTGTAATTTCTTTTCTTCTGCTGGATTTGGGTTTGGTTTGCTCCTGTTTCTCTAGTTCCTTGAGTTGTGACCTTAGATTGTCTATTTCTGCTCTTTCAGACTTTTTGATGTAGGCATTTAAGGCTATGAACTTTCCTTTTAGCACCACCTTTGCTTTATCCCAGAGATTTTGATAGGTTGTGTCACTATTATCATTCAGTTCAAAGAATTTTATAATTTTCATCTTGACTTCATTGTTAACCCAAATGATCATTCAGGAGCAGGTTATTTAATTCTTATGTATTTCAACAGCTTTGAGGGTTCCTTTAGGAGTTTATTTCCAATTTTTTTCCACTGTTATCTGAAAGTACTTGATATAATTTCAATTTCTTAATATTTATTGAGACTTGTTTTGTGGCCTATCATATTGTCTATATTGGCGGATGTTCTATGTGCTGATGAATAGAATGTACATTCTATAGTTGTTGGGTGGAATGTTCTTTAAATATCTAAGGGCATTTGTCTAGGCTATAGTTTGAGTCCATTGTTTCTTTGTTGACTTTCTGTCTTAATGACCTGTTTAGTTCTTTCAGCGGAGTATTGAAGTCCTCCACTACTATCGTGTGGCCATTTATCTAATTTTTTAGGTCTAGTACTAATTGTTTTATAAATTTGGGATGTCCAGTGTTAGATGAATATATATTTAGAATTGTGATATTTTCCTGTTGGAATAGTCCTTTTATGGTTACATAATGTCCTTTGTGTTTTTTAACTGTTTTTGCTTTAAAGTATTTTGTCTAATATAAGAATAGCTACTCTTGCTTGCTTTTGGTGTCCATTTCTATGAAATATATTTTTCCACCCCTTTACCTTAAGTTTATGTGAGTCCTTATGTGTTATGTAGGTTTCTTGAAGATAGTAGATACTTGATTGGTGAATTCTTATCCATTCTGCCATTCTGTATCTGTTAAGTGGAGCATTTAGGCCATTTACATTCAGCATTAGTATTGACATGTAAAGTACTATTCTATTCATCACGCTAGTTGTTGCCTGAATATCTTTTGTTTTGTCATTTTCATTGTCTTATTGTTTTGTAGGTCTTGTGAGATTTATGCTTTAAGAAGGTTCCATTTTGGTGCACTTCGAGGTTCTGTTACAGGATTTAAAACTATTTTTAGCAGTTCTTGTAGAGCTGGCTTGGTAGTGGTAAATTCTCTCAGTATTTGTTTGTCTGAAAAAGACTTCTTTTCTCTTTTATTAAGTTGAGTTTCACTGGATACAAAGTATTGTCTGAGGCTGGGTGAAATGGCTCACGCCTGTAATCCCAGCACTTTGAGAGGCCGAGGCGGGTGGATCACCTGAGGATGGAAGCTCGAGACCAGCCTGACCAACATGGAGAAACCCCATCTCTACTGAAAATACAATAATTAGCAGGGCCTGGTGCTGCATGCCTGTAATCACAGCTACTCGGGAAGCTGAGGCAGGAGAATTACTTGAACCTGGGAGGCAGAGGTTGCGGTGAGCTGAGATTACACCATTGCATTCCAGACTGGACAACAAGAGTGAAACTCCATCTAAAAAAAAAAAAAAAAAAAAATTATTGGCTGATAATTGTTTTGTTTAAAGAGGCTAAAGATTAAACCCCAACTCCTTCTAGCTTGTAGTGTTACTGCTGAGAAATCTGTTGTTACTCTGATGGATTTTCCTTTATAGGTTTTTTGCTGCTTTTGCCTCACAGCTCTTAAGATTCTTTCCTTCTTCTTGACTTCAGATAACCTGATGACTATGTGCCTTGGGAATGATCATTTTGACATGAATTTCTTGGGTGTTCGTTGACCTTCTTGTATGTGGATGCCTAGATCTCTCGCAAGGCCAGGGAAGATTTCTTCAACTACTCCCTCAATGTATTTTTCAAACTTTTAGACTTCTCTTCTTCCTCGGAAACACCAATTATTCTTAGGTTTCATGGTTTAACATAATCCCTAATTCCTTTGAAGTTTTGCTCTTTTTTTTTAATTCTTTTTGTGTGTGTGTGTCTGTCTTTGTTGGATTTGGTGAATTCAAAAGCCTTGTCTTCAAACTCTGAGATTCTTTCTTCTACTTGTGTCATTTTATTGATGAGACTTTTCAGTGTGTTTTGCATTTCTCTAAGTGTGTCCTTCATTTCCAGAAGTTGTGATTTTTTTTTACATATATGCTATCTTTATATATGCTGAAGATTTTTCCATCCATATCGTGTAATATTTTTAAAAATATCTTTCAGTTGGTATTCACCTTTCTCTGGTGCCTCTTTGAGTAGCTTAATAATCAACCTTCTGAATTCCTTTTCTGGCATTTCAAATATTTCTTCTTGGTTTGGATTCATTGTTGGTAAGCTAGTGTGATATTGTGGGGGTGTTAAAGAACTTTGTTTTGTCATACTACCATAATTGTTTTTCTGGTTCCTTTTCATTTGGGTAGACTATGTCAGAGGAAAGATTTGGGGCTTAAGGGCTGCTGTTCAGATTATTTTGTCTCTCAGGGTGCTACCTTGATGTGATGCTGTTCCCCTTCCCTTCAAGCTGGGGCTTTTTGAGAGCCAGACTGCAGTGATTGTTATTTCTCTTCCAGGTCCAGCCACCCCACGGAGCTACTGGGCTTAGGACTGGTACTGGGGAGTGTCTACAAAGAGTCCTGTGATGTGATCTGTCTTCAGGTCTCTCAGCCATGGACACCAGCACACCTGCTCTGGTGAAGGTAGCAGAGGAGTGAGGCAAACTCTGTGTGGGACCTTGGTTCTAGTTTTGCTTAGTGTGCTGTTTTTCTCAAATGCTGGTTGTGCTGGCAGTAAAGTTGTCATGTGGACAGACTGAGAACCTCTTTTTAGCCAGAATGTTACAAGCGGTGGAGTTAGCTGTTGTTTACTCCTTTCTTGGGGCAGGTTGTTCTATTATGAGTCACTGTAATCGTTTGTGTTGGCTGGCCACTAGCCAAAAGGTGGAACCTTCAAGACAGCATCAGCTGCAGTAGTATAAGGAGAATCAGGTGTTGGGCAGGGCCCTAGAGCTCCCAAGAGAGTCTATCTTTTGTCTCTGGCTACTAGCGCAGGTAGAGAAAGACCATCAGGTGGGAGCAGGTTTAGGTGTGTCTGGGCTCAGACTCTCATTGGGCGGGGCTTGTTGCAGCCACTGTGGGGGATGGAGGTGTCTTTTTCAGGACAATGGAGTTTTTCCCAGGGGATTATGGATGCCTCTTCTATGTCCTACAGGCCACCAAGGAAGTGGAGAAAAGCTGGCAGAGATAGGCCTCACCCAGCTCCCACAAAGCTGGAAAGGCCAGTCTCACTTCCGCTGTGCTCCCCCAGCAGCAGAGTTTATATCCAGGCAGCTGGTGAGCAGGGCTGGGAACTTGTCCCAGGCTAGAAGCCTCCCCACTGAGAAAGGAAGGAGGACTTTCAAGGCTTCACCTGCTTTCTGCTGTGACTTCTTTGCTTTTATCTATACTTACTGTTTGCCCTCCCACTCCTAGATCCTGCCCTGGAAAATTCACGCTTGGTCAAAATTATTACAAAGTTCAGTTGGAAGTTTCCTCTTCCCTGTGGTTTTCCTCCAATTCTACTGGCAATTCTCCCCAAAAACCCCTGTAGGATAAAGTCAGAAATGGCTTCCCTGGGGACCGGGAGTGCCTCCAGGGCTCTTTCCACTGATTTTTTTACTTTTATATTTTGCTCGACTCCCTAAATTCATTTCAGCTCTAGGTAAGGTTAAATCCCTCCCATATGATCTGGATTTTTCAGGCTCCCTTGTGAGGATGTGTGTTCAGAGGCAGACTTTCCACCTCTCACACTTTGTGTGCTTTTTGGTTGTCTATCAGAGTTTGCAGCAGTAAGCAGCTTTTTTCAAAGGGTCTGTGAATTCTTTCAGTTTTTCTCAAACGTTTCTGTGGTAGTTCTTGGAGCAAAAGTTCACAAGATGAGCCTTCACACACTGTTCTGTCTGAGTGGGAGCTGCAAGTTAGTCTTGCTTCTTATTTGGCATTTTTTCCCTCTAAATTTAAATATATTGATACAAAGTAATGTAAATGAAGTGACAAATTAGTGAATTGTGAAGCATACATTAATGAAAACTAGTAATTTGTATATTTCATATGTAAATTAAATGTGGAAAATTGTACTCAATAAATAAAAATAGTTAAGAGTAATTTATAAGTAGCATGTTTTGCAATCCTTAATACTTATTAATGTTTTCCTATGAATATATTTGCATATTTATTATTTTTAGATTAATAAAATATAGAGAATTAATCTTATTGAAAAAAATTTAGAAAATAATTGTTATAGTTTACTTTAAAAATATTCATTTTTTCAAATATGCATCCGATTATCCCCTGGGGTATCAAATAACAAAACTCATATTTTCTTTTCTCTTGAGGTCATTTAGTGGGACAGTCGAGGAAATAAGACAATTTCAAAATATAATTTTAAGCAATAAGAGAAATATATATATAGAAGATGAACAATAGATACCATTAATGTTCGTGTAGCTTTTTCTTTCTTTCTTTTTTTTTTTTTTTTGAGGCAGAGTCTCTCTCTGTCGCCCAGGTTCAGTGGCACAATCTCAGCTCTCTGCAAGCTCTGCCTCCTGGGTTCATGCCATTCTCCTACCTCAGCTTCCTGAGTAGCTGGGACTACAGGCGCCTACCGCCATGCCTGGCTACTTTTTTGTATTTTTAGTAGAGACGGGGTTTCACCGTGTTAGCCAGGATGGTCTCGATCTCCTGACCTTGTGATCCACCCATCTCAGCCTCCCAAAGTGCTGGGATTACAGGCGTGAGTCACTGTGCCCATCCTTGTGTAGCTTTTTCTAAATAATTAATGCTATTATACAACTTAGCAAAACATCTTATTTTCTATCATAAAAGAAAAATTTGAATTTATGCACCTTAATTATTTTTGTTTGTATGCTCCTAGGATGAATATACTTGGTGTACCTTAAGCCCTAATATCCATTCTTCCCATCATACTCTGTGTTTCTGAAGGAAAACCTCTAATGACTGCTTGAACTTTAGGAACTTTAGATTCCCCTGTACATTAGTTTAAAGTTGTATTATTTCCAAAAGAGTTGCCAGTAGAAGAAAAGGCAACTTATCCTAGGGGCTCTTCCGTACGGATCCATGATGAGGCATTGGCTCTTATTATAGGAGGCCACAGCTGCTGCCAGACACTCTTTCCTTTAGCTCCAGCTCTTACTGAATTCCAGTAGCTATTCAGCTGCAATAACTCATTATTCCTTAAAGAGTGTGGTAATGGCTTCTTGCTTTCATTACGCCTAAAATGATTTACTATTCCATATTGGTGTCCTAGCCTTGTTTACATCTTTGAGAAAATAACTTATTTATTAAACACATACAATGGTCAAGTTTGAGTATGTTACCTTTTTTTTTTTTGGAGGGAGGTTTGGCAATTTGAATTAAAGGGTAATTTGTAGTACATGTAGTTTTGTCAAATATACACTCAAAATTAAATTACAAATTTTGTATATATGCCTTCAGTGTAGAGAAGTTACAAGTCATTATTTGAAAGTTTCTCTAGGTCCTATCCAGAAAGATATGTTGCCATATGTGATGGTTAATACTGAGTGTCAACTTAATTGGAATGAGGGATACAAAGTATTAATCCTGGGTGTGTCTGTGTGGGTGTTGCCAAAAGAGATTAGCATTTGAGTCAGTGGGCTGGGGAAGGCAGATCCACCATTAATCTGGTGGGCACAAACTAATTAGCTTCCAGCGAATATCAAGCAGGCCGGAAAAAAACATGAAAAATGAGAGATGGGCCTAGCCTCCCAGTCTACATCTTTCTCCCCTGCTGGATGTTTCCTGCCTTTGAACATCGGACTCCAAGTTCTTCAGTTTTAGGACTTGGACTGGCTCTCCTTGCTCTTCAGCTTGTAGAAAGCCTATCGTGTGACGTTGTGATCATGTAAGCTAATAGTTAATACTTAATGAACTCCCCCCAGATAGATAGATAGATAGATAGATAGATAGATAGATAGATAGATAGATAGATAGATAGATAGATAGATAGATATAGAGATATAGATATATAGCTCCTATTAGTTCTGTCCTTCTAAGAGAACCCTAACTAATACACCATATTATCTAAAAAACGTGAATGTAAACTGGAGAGTTGGTATATGAATATCTTCCAGAAGAAAACTAATACTGGCTCTAAAGTGAGATTGATCTCCAAAGACACAACATAATTATAGACCCTTATTCAGAGGTGGAATTTTGTAAATGGAGCCCAGGCCACTAGCTGCCTCATTGTTGTTCCAACAGTCTTATCCTAAGTATATAATGTATATAATGTTTCTAGTCTTAGAGTGTTGTGTTAGAATAGGTTATCTAATTTAAAAAATAGTTAAATATCACACACTGATTTACTGATCTCTAGAGCTAGTATAAAATAGATTACCTGGACATGTAGTAGAATGGTAAGAGGCAAGAGGAAAAAGAATTTCAAAGGGGTCCAGGTAAAGTCTCTTTTGGGTGATGGATATATTTATCATGTTGATATGGTATTGTTTTTCACACACACATATATGGCAGAGCTAATCAAATTCTGCACTTCAAATACGTGCAGATTATTATAATTAAAATTTTACAGGGCTATTTAAACAAACTAGTTTTTTCAGAAACCTCAATTACTTTTGCACCAAACTAAATATGAAAAATAGAGAAAACTTAAACTCTTATGCAGTACTTAAGGCATTTTCTTTAATACATAAAAAAGTATATTCATTATCATTAATTTATATTTTCATTTCAATATTGTGCTGAAACTTCTAGCAAGTATTTAATGTCATATAGTTATGTAAGGGAAGAAGAATTTAAAATAATTATTTTAAAAGATAAAAAAATTATGCTTTGATTATTTGTTTATGTAGAAACCCCAGAGTAGAATGTTAGAATCAATAACAGTTTTAGCAAGTTTTTGAAATAGACTTCCAATATAAATATATATTAATCAATTTTTTATATTTTAATAACAATATTTTAAGTGTTATATAAAATATTCTAATGGAACAGAAATATGAAGTAACTGTAAACCAATAAAATATCTCTTGCCTTGTAGGAAAAAAATTTTAGACTTTAAGGAAAAAATTAAGGAAGACCTAAACAAATGTTGATAGAAAGACTCCAGATTGTAGAAATGCTAACTTTCCAGAGTTAACCTATAGTTTCAGTGCAATTCATCTAACATCTGAACAGTATTGTTTTGCTTTTTGCTTATTTTTCTTTTTGAAGCAATATAACTTAATAAGCTGATTTTGAAATTGAGTATAGAAGGATAAGATATCAAGACTAACCAGCTCACTGCTAAAAAAACCCTGTTGGTGTTGTCTTAAATATTGTGATTATAAAAAAGATAAACAGAGATTGCCACTTGTACAGGAAAGGAAAAATGCAATGTGCTGTAATGGTTAATTCTACCAGGCCTGAAATTAGTTTAAGCTGTTTTACTTAAATAAGGAAAGAACTGACCTCTGGTCAAGGCATAAAACATTCTGATCAATAATGATGCTTTGTAACCATGGGTCTAAAGAGTATTGTTGCAGTTTGTACCACATTTTCAGGATTGTTTGTTGATAACAACAAAACTGATGATTTTCATGTAGTATGAAAAAATAGAAGGGCTTTGCTGTTAGGACTCACAGCAGAAATATCTCTATGTGACAAGCAGTATATGAACAACACTGGAAGAGACTCCACTTTCTCTCCTTGTTTCTCAGGTATTCTATTTAGACACCTGTGGTTCCTGATTCCCAAGAAAAAGCATCTGCAGTATGATGCTTCCAGGGAAAGAATGATTGAAGTTTGTGACTGGTTTCCTCAGATTCTCTGTGAGGCAGTCTCTAATGGATATCCTTCCTTTAATGATGTTGC
This sequence comes from Gorilla gorilla gorilla, assembly GCF_029281585.2. Taxonomy (NCBI): domain Eukaryota; kingdom Metazoa; phylum Chordata; class Mammalia; order Primates; family Hominidae; genus Gorilla; species Gorilla gorilla. Next base: position 100,810,546 of record NC_073238.2, on the reverse strand, counting down.
TATTTTGAATTCTTTTTCTGACAAGAACTACACATTTCTAAGCATTTTCATTTTGGGCCCTGTGAGTTTTCTTTTGAAATTCAACCCTGTCTAAATGCCACTGTTAGTATATATACACCCATGGAACAGAATGCCTGAATTCTGAATGCAGTTTTTTAAAGATCAAAACAAGAAAAGGTGAAGAACATTATTTTGGGAAATAGCTACATGACATAAAATTCTAAAAGAAAGAAAGAGAACCATTACCATAAAATTCAGGGCATTAACTGTATCTTAGAAGAGGAATAATGAACTGGTAATACATGTTAGTCATATGTATTTATTTTTATTTATGTATTTTTTTTTTGAGACGGAGTATCACTCTGTTGACCAGGCGGGAGTGCAGTGGTGTGATCTTGGCTTACTACAATCTCTGCCTCCTAGGTTGAAGTGACTCTTCTGCCTCAGCCTCCTGAGTAGCTGGGACTACAGGAATTCACCACCATGCCTGGCTAATTTTTTTGTATTTTTAGTAGAGACGGGGTTTCAACATGTTGGCCAGGCTGGTCTCAAACTCCTGGCCTCAAGTGATCCATTCGCCTTGGCCTCCCAAAGTGCTGGGATTACAGGCGTGAGCCATCACACCTGGCCTTATATGTATTAATTTTTATTCTGGACATTGTATATATCTTTTGACATATATTTCAATATTAAGTAATAAAATATAATCAAGTAAAAAGGTACTTATTTAGATTTTATATATTTTAGGTCTAAAGGACATGAAGTAAAATTACATGCAAAAAAATTTGGAAGTAACATTTTCATTAATCAAGAAATACACTAGGTTAACTATTTTTTTATCCAGTCATAATATTTCAGCTAAATGATAATTGCTTTAGAGTATTGAGTCAAACTCCACGCTATTGCTGGAGACAACAGAGTGAGTAACAATAACTAAACTAACTTTGACAATAAAAACTTGTTTTTTTAATGAACATTAGGAAAATGCTAAATATCTTATTGTATTTTAACACCATATTAAATTCACCATTTAATTATCCTGTATTTATGCCAAAAACTTCTATGGCCCTAGAAAGGCAATTAAAGTGTCATCAGTAATATTCTTAGGGTTCAAATGAAGTATATACAATAATTTATATTAGCAGCCTTTATTGATATCATATTTAAGAAGTATCCTAAATGTTTTATAGTCTATAAAAACAAAACATTTTACTTTTCTGTTCTCTTATACAGTTGTCTATTAAACAGAATAAATTATCCTAAAATGAAAATTCCATGTAAAAACATATAAAGTGTTATATTATGTAATACAAATATGTTATGGATGCATAATATGCTTTGGGAACACATTTAAAGGACCATTTAACTCCTAGGGTCATTTTTTTTTAATAATTAAAGGAATATCATTTAGACTATCAAATAATGTGTTTTCTACATTTGGTATAGAACACATGTTTTTGGAATCATTGTCTTTTCTACTGGCAAAGCAATTTTTGCAGTGAGTAGGTCAAGACAGGAAAAAATAGATGACAAATCATATTCTGATTTATTCGTTATAATTAGTCATGTCTAAATATTAAATAACACTAAAACATATATTATTAGAAATATTAGCAGTATCCAGCATTTATTTATAGCAACAAAGTAATTTACATGTCTAGTGTATGACATTTACCATAGATCCTCTGACTTTAGTGCCTTCTTGATCTTCATACCCAAACTAATGTGTCTAACATTAGCTCATAGAGAGAGGATTTGGTTTGCCTCATCCACTTTTTTTTTTTTTTTTGAGACAGAGTTTCGCTCTTGTTGCCCAGGCTGGAGTGCAGTGGGGTGATCTCAGCTCACTGCAACCTCTTCCTCCCGGGTTCAAGCGATTCTCCTGCCTCAGCCTCCTGAGTAGGTGGGATTACAAGCGCATGAGACCACACCTGGCTTATTTTTTTTATTTTTAGTAGAGACGGGTTTTCACCATGTTGGCCAGGCTTGTCTTGAACTCCTGACCTCAGGTGATCCACCTGCCTTGGCCTCCCAAAGTGCTGGGATTACAAGCATGAGCCATCATGCCTAGCCCACATTTTTACTTTGCTTCTGTTTCTTTTTCAGGTTATCAAAGAAGATGATAAAGTTCAAAAGTACCCATTAACTCATAATTTACATTAGGTATATCTCCTAATGCTATCACTCCCCCCTCCCCCTAGCCCATGACAGGCCCCGGTGTGTGATGTTCCCCTTCCTGTGTCCAGTTGTTCTCATTAATGGGTGCAGCACACCAACATGGAGCATGTATACATATGTAACAAACCTGCACGTTGTGCACATGTACCCTAGAACTTAAAGTATAATAATAAAAAAAAAGTTCAAGAGTAGACATATTATTATACTGATTTAAAATATATGCAATTAAAATTAATATATAAATAAACTGACCCAAGTGCAAACATCAGCATTCAGCCTGTATTCATGAAATGCAAAAACTGGATTGAATTGCATCATTATTGGTCACTGTCCTTGTTTCCAGGCAGAAAGGGTCCTTACAATAGATCAATTTTTTCTTATTTTATTTCGTTTTAATTGACAGAACAATAGTTGTGTACATTTATGTGGTACAATATGATTATATATGTACATTTTGGAATAATCAAATCAGGCTAATTAACATATCTAGCACCTCAAATACTTATCATTTGTTTGAGTTTAAAACATTTTAAACCCTTTTTAAGCTACTTTTAAATATACAATACATCGTTTCTGTAGTTACCATGTTGTACAATAAATCACCAAAATGTATACCTCCTGTCGACCTGAAACTTTGTGCCATTTAATGAATGTCTCCCCTTTCCCCATCTACCCCTGCCTTCAGTGTCTGGTAATCACTATTCTGCTCTCTATTTCTATAGGTTTGGCTTCAGATTCCCCATACAAATGAGATCGTATAGTATTTGTCTGTCTATATTTGGCTTATTTCTCTCAGTATAATGCCCTTTAGGTTCATCTATGTCAAAATAAATAGCAGAATGTTTTGCTTTTTAAAGGCTGAATTCTGTTTATATACCACATTTTAAAAATCCATTCAGTGACTGATGGGCACTTTGCTTGTTTCCGTATCTTGGCTATTGTGAATAATGCTGCAGTGAACGTGGCAGTGCAGGCATCTCTTTGGCTTATTGATTTCAGTTACGTCGTATATATATCCAAAAAAGAGATTCCTGGATCATATGGTAATTCTATTTTGTTTTTCTAAGGAACCTCCATAATGTTTTCCAAAATGTGTGAATTAATTTAAGACACCATCTGTAATGTACAAGGGTTCCCTGTTTTCCACATTCTCGACAACACTTGTTGTCTTCCACCTGGTTGATAGTAACCTGTCTAACAAGTCTGATGTGACATTGCCTGTTTTTTTAATAAGGTTGTCTCTTTTTTTGTTTTCTAGTAGTTTTCTTTTGTATTTTCTATATTAGCCTTTTATCTGATGTATAATATGCAAATATTTTCTTCCAATATCTAAGTGATCTCTTCCCTCTGTTGATTGTTTCCTTGGCTTTGAAAAACCTGTTTATTTGCTGAAATCCCATTTGTGCATTTTTGCTTTTGTTTTTGAGGTCATATCCAAGAAATCACAGCCCAAACCAACTTTATGGAGTTTTCCCCCCTACGTTTTCTTCTTGTAGTTTTACAGTTTCGGGTCTTAAGTTTTTAAGTCCTTTTGGGTTATTTATTTATTTATTTATTTATTTATTTATTTATTGAGACGGAGTCTTGCTCTTTTGCCCAGGCTGGAGTGAAGTGGTACAATCTCAGCTCACTGCAACCTCTGCCCCACGGGTTCAAGCAATTCTCCTGCCTCAGCCTCCCAAGTGGCTGGGATTACAGGTGCATGTCTCCACGCCCAGCTAATTTTTGTATTTTTGGTAGAGACAGGGTTTCACCATGTTGGCCAGGCTGGTCTTGAACTCCTGACCTCAAGTGATCCACCCCCCACCTCAGCCTCCCAAAGTGCTAGGATTACAGGCGTGAGCCACCGTGCCTGGCCTTGACTCTTATGTAAGGGTCTTCTCTACACTTTCTCTCTTATATAAGGGTCTTCCTTACATTTTCATTCTTCTACATGTGGATATCCAGTTTTCAAAAGACCATTTATTGAACAGACTCACCTTTTCTCATTGGATGTTCTTAGCACCCTTGTTAAAAATCAATTGACCATAAATGGAAGGGCTTATTTCTAGGCTTCTTTTCGTACTCCGTTGGTCGATGTATCTGTCTGTATGCCAGGACCGTGCTGTTTTGAATACTAATGCTTTGTAAGGTATTTTGAAATCTGGTAGCATGATGTTTCCATTTTATTCTTTTTGCTCAAGATGGCTTTGGCTTTTTGAGGTTTTTTTTTGGATCCATACAAATTTTAGATTTTTTTTCTATTTTCTGTGAAGAATGACATTAGAATTCAAATATGGTACATTAGTCCATTCTCGCACTGCTATAAAGAAATACCTGATACTGGATAATTTATAAAGAAAAGACATGTAATTGGCTCATGGATCTGCAGGCTGTACAGGAAGCATAATGCTGGTGTCTGCTCAGCTTCTGGGGAGGCCTCAAGAAACTTACAATCATAGTGGAAAGCAAAGCAGGAGTGAGGCATCTCACACGGTGGGAGAGTGTGGAGAGTGCCACACACTTTTAAACAACCAGATCTCACAATAACTCACTCATTCACATCACAAGAACAGCAAGAAGGGGAAGGTGCAAAGTCATTCATGAGAACTCTGTCCTCATTATACAATAGCCTCCCACCAGGCCCCATCTTCAACACTAGGGATTATAATTCAACATGAGATTTAGTGGGGACACAGATCCCAACTGTATCATATTGACTGTATTGAATCTGTAGATTACTTTGGGTATTATGGACATTTTAACGATATTAATTATTCTAATCAATGAGCATGGGATAGCTTTCCATTTATTTGTATCTTCTACCATGTCTTTTGTCAGTGTTTTATAGTTGTTAATATACAAATTTTTCAGTTGCATGGTTAAATTTACTCTTAAATATTTTTAATACTCTTTTAAATGAATTGTTGCCTTAATTTCCTTTTCAAATAGTTTGTTGTTCATGGATCTCATTTTTAAGGTACCTCTTCTCCTCTGACTTGGCTTTCTTTCATACAGTCATATCTCTACAAGCAAGGTGAGAAATTCCAGAGACATCTGGGTTCTCCTAGATGTCTAGGAGGCAAGTGTGTTCTCCTAGATTCCATACTTCTTTCTTGTAGACCTCACAGAAAAGTCAGAACCTCATATTTCCATGCACAAATTATCCCAAGCCTATTTTTCATGTTCCTGAGAATGCACTATACCACCAATGTGAGCATCCCTTGACCCAAGAATAGAGTCAGCTAGTGTGTACATGGACCAGTGTGTAATGTAAGCGGACCCAGAAGGTTCATAAATGTGTAGGTAAAAAATAATCATTGTTGAAAGAGAAAAGAGCTTAAGCAGCAGGTTGAATGCTAGTTTCCAATACTTAGCCTCATTGATTACACGATCAGGTAAAATCTGAAACCCCAAAAGCTTAATACATCTAAGACTTTCTGAGTTTTTATAAAGGTTTATTTGCAAAGTAGAAAAAATACAATGTATTTCTTAAATTTTAAAGTCTTAAATTATTTTCATTTTTATTTTACAATTGTAAATAATCAAACATATGTTTTGTGGAATTCAACTTGTAATCTTGACCTAGACCCTGGAAATGATATGGAAAGACCTGTTTTTAGATGCCATAGTCCACAATAAGCATCTTTCACTGATTTTGTAGGTATTTGTGTCTGTGATATCTGTTATGAATAGGTATGTTCAGAAGTATAAAATGTTAAATGTATTAGATAAATATAGTTTACTGATATCTCTATCTCTTTTTTCAATAGATTCTTTAAAATGAAAACAAAATTAAAACCATAATATTATAAGAGCTCTGGTAAAAAGTTGCTAGCAGCTGAAAATTTACCGAAAGCCAGAGTATGATAAGATGAAAAACAAAGCAAAACAATATTACTATAAATCAGTTGTAAAATGTAAAGAAAAGCAAAGTTACAGAAATTATAATAGGAATGAAACAAATATAAAGAGTAGTGGCATTGAACATTTCACTCTAATTAAATAAAATATCTTTCTTTATGGAAAAATATCCATCATAAATTTTGAACATGAAAAGTTTTCAATATTGGATAAACCTGCAGAAAAAAATAAAATGAGTGAGATGAAACATATGTTGAATAATTATCCAAGAACCTCCTACACAGATAAATAGTATTAAAAATGAAATCAAAGACTAATGGAGCATATATTGTGAGTTTATTGCCTACATCTAATGAGAGTTTGAGTGAAAGGAAAACGTGAGCATACTAGGGAAGCAATATTAGATGAGTTAGCAATAAAAAATTTGCAGCACCAAAGAATAAACTAAAGCCTCACATTAAAAGTAAGCACACTTGCTTCAAGTGTAGAGCAGGATAAACAAAACATAATTTTCACTTATATTTTGTCCAATATTTACAGACCAAAAAAATTGTATGTTGACACTGTACTCCAGTTGGTAATATTTTTTCCTCACAGTAGTGCAGGTTAACTATTCTGAACCTGCTTTACATATATATGTGTGTAAAAGCAAATAACTTAAAAGTCAGAGGATAAGATTCAGGTTTCTTATTGTCAGAGAAGGCTGTTATAACAAAGGAAGGCTAGAATGAATCACCTAGTACTGAATTAGAGTTAGACACAATAAAATAACATGTCTAACATAATATATATGTATTAGTCAGGTTTCTCAAGAGGAACAAAACCAATAGGATATCCACATAAGAAGAGACTGAGCATGAGAATTGGCTCACGCAATTATGGAGGCTGAGAATTCTCATGATCTGCAATCTGCAAGCTGGAGATTCAGAAAAGCCACTGGTGTAATTCAGTCCTAGTCCAAAGACCTCAACCAGGAAAATCAATGATGTAAATCACAGTCTGAATGCCCAAGAAAATGAGATGAGGTATCCCTGCAGTAAGGCAGGAAAAAGAAAAAAAAGGACAAATTTCACCTTGCTTTGCCATTTGTTCTGGTCAGGCCCTCAATGGATTGGATGATGCTCAACCATTGAAGAGGGCAATCTGCTTTACTGAGTCCACTGATTTAAATGCTAATTTCACCTGGAAATACCCTGACAAAAAGAGTGTTTAATCTTGCACTCTGTGGCCCACTCAAGTTGCCACATAAAATTAACCGTTACAATATATAAACATGACAATATAAAAACAGAAACTACTGGTACACGTGGGTTAGTATGCACACATATTTCCTAGTTTTCTCCACTGAGAGTGCCCAAAATAATAAAACCCTAGGAGCAATGAACATACCTATCATGCAGATCTTGGTTTCTAAACACTATTGTTTAATAAAAGACTATTCTTTAATAAGAGTTTTTTGGCCCAATGCCTGATTCAATGACTAGGTTAAGGAAACAGACAAGTGGGCCTGGAATATCTTGAAGCACCAGGAAGTAATACAGAGGAAGGAGGAAAGGAAGGAAGGAAGGAACGAAGGAAGGAAGGCAAGCAGGCAGACAGGCATACCAAAAGGACGTAGAAACCAAGCCAAAGCTAGAACAGTTTGATCAACAAAATAGTATTGAATTGTAATGAAAGGTATAAAACACATACATATGAGTCAATAACACTATAAATAAATAATTGAATAAGTCAATTAAGTAAGGAACATGAAACAAACCTTTTTTCCAGAAGAATTCCAAATGACATGGGGAGATGGAGCTTAAATCTTGTCCCCCATGCCCTTGACAATGAGTTAGTTTTAGTGATTTTCTTTCCAAAAATAGAATAGGGAAAGAAAACAAAGTAAATTTACAGAAGACAAAAGTGGAAAACACTACCGTCACTGAATGATAACAGTTAATATCACCAATAACATCATGTGTCTCCTGATATGATGTGACAAGAAGATCACTTCACTTATTTTGTATAAGTGCAATCATTCCACAGAATACCTGACCAGTACTTTCCATGACTACCAGCCTACCAAGGTTATGATAAAAAAAAAAAAAAAGAAAAGAATGAGAAACCATTATAGACCAGTTAAGACTAGAAAAAAAAATGGTAGCAAAATATAGTATGGTTGCCTGGATAGAATGCTGGAATAGAAAGAAGACCTCGATGGAAAAACTAATGAAATCCACATAATGTCTGAATTTTATTTAACAGTAATGTAGGATATCAGTTTAATTATTTTAACAAAGGCATATAATAATGTAAGTTTTTAACAATGAGCAATAAGTAAAACTGAAGAAGGGTATATAGAAACTCTGTGCTACTTTTGCAACTTTTCTGTAAATTTAACTTATATTGAAATTAAAAGAATATATATTTTCAACATTCAAATTAGACTAGACACCTAAAAAAAGTAACTATAAATATGGATCACTGGCAACACTAGACAATAGAATGCTATTTTCAATTACAAAATGTGGACAAACACCTGTTTTGGCCTTTGCACTGAACAGGAGTATTGTTTGTTGCTGTCTTTTGGTTTTTGGGTTTTCCTTTTTTCTTGTAAATTTCTAACCATTAATCTACTCTCACATAGCTTGGTGCCCAAAATAGGTGTGCCTGTATTTTTGTCTATGTGTTTTCTTTTTCACTCTGGCATCCGAAGGGAAGTAAATAACAAGTGTAAATCACTGCTGAAGAAATGATCTTCAAATTCTAATCCCAAAGAATAGAATGATAGTTTTAGACAGACTGCTAACAAATTGGACCCAACAATCTGTAAATATTCAGCATTTACATACATACATACACACATATATATATACACATATATACATATATAACTTTTCTAAATAAAATTATGTGAAGTTTTAAAAGATAAGAATTCTTATTCATGGATTCAATCTAGAGTCTTTTGAATAGAAAAAAATTTCCGCAGGAGAGCAGATCAAAGGTTTGGAAATAAATCCATAAGTAGATTTGAACTAATTTACCCATTGCCTGCTGCATTGCACTTCATGGTCTCAATGATTGCCAAAATACTTATTTACATCTAAACTCAAAAATAATAAAAATATTTAGGTTTGATGAAGTCGAACATTAAATAAACCATTTAAATATATGTTTACTATGTTTGCAAGTGATTTAATATATATTAAATGAGGTAAAATAATTTTACATCTAATAATCACTATTAAATATTAAGTCTTTTCTCTCATTCTTGGCTTTTGTATAATTTTTGTAGAGACAGGGTTTCACAGTTGCCCAGGCTGGTCTCTAAGTCCTGAGCTAAAGCAACCTATCTGTCTAGTGGTGCTTGGATTACAAACACGAGCCATTGAATTACAAGCACAAGCCACCATGACTGGCCACGTGGTCACTTTTTTATTTTTATATATTTTTTGAGACAGAGTCTCACTCTGTTGCCCAGGCTGGAGTGCAGTGGCGCAGTCTCGGCTCACTGCAAGCTCCACCTCTCGGGTTTACGCCATTCTCCTGCCTCAGCCTCCCGAGTAGCTGGGACTACAGGCACCCACCACCACGCCAGGATGATTTTTGTATTTTTAGTAGAGACGGAGTTTCGCCGTGTTAGCCAGGATGGTCTCCATCTCCTGACCTCGTGATCTGCCCGCCTTGGCCTCCCAAAGTGCTGGGATTACAGGCGTGAGCACCGCGCCCGGCCCACATGGTCACTTTTTAACAGACATTGAAATGCAAAGACTAAGCAGCACATCCTTAGCTAACAAGAGTTAGTTTATTGCCAGGACATGAGATCTCAATTTTGTTCACTTAACACCAGCTCAGTAGTATGTATGCCGAGAAATATAAGCTTTTTTCTTCAAATGAGAATTTAACTAACATGTCTTGCAAAGGCTTTTCCGTTTGTGTTCTACCAGATATAATTTCGTGTCTCTGCAACAGGTAGCTGATCACTGTAATCTGGAAATGTGATGTGGTAGAGGGCATCGTCTTGGAAGTTACTTCCTGGAAAATTATTCATACAGATCACCTAAATATTAGAGAATTAACCTATTAATTCCAAATGCTCAACACAATGTATAGGTATTTTCCCAAATATTTTATGTCTCTATGCAGTCTATCTTTTCTTTCCCTTCCCCAATCCTAGTAACACAATTTCTACCCCATTAAACAAAGTTTCAGTGAATATTGAGGTAGCGCCATGACTAAAATGCATACATTACCCTGATGTGAGCTTTTGTATTTAAAAAATAAAAGGAATGCTACCATTTTTTATTTAAAAATATAGAAAGAAATGTAGGCCAGCATTTCAGCTTTATCACAGTAAGTAGGCACGTGTGACCAAATGGTGCATTGTTTAAAATAGTCCCACGGTATTTTATTTTCTCCTCATCTTTATCAAAAAGCATTCTTCTCATAGATCCCCATACTATTACTTCAGCAGTTATTACTTTTTGCTCAACTTTTCCCAAACCAGTATATTTGATTTGTACACACAAGGGAATCTCCTGGCATCCCTTGTTTCCAATTTGAAAGCTTGGTATTTAATTTGCATTTTTAGTGTGGATATCCTATAGTTTCATTTTCCTGAAAAAACCCTTTGGGTTACCTTTTGTTGCTAGAAGAACTGCTGTGCCTTACATTGATTGGCAGTAATTATCCATAGGCAAACACCTGCATGAGAAACATCTGCAGTTACCTGAATTTGGAAAGTAAAACAGTTTTAAGCAGAAACTCTAGGGATAAGCAACAGCATTTCCAAACTGCTGTATAAGTAATTGAAGAAAAACGGGATTTAAAAAATCTAATATCGATTATATTTTTGTTTATCAAGATATGAAGTATGGATTTTTAGCTAAATACTAGTAATAAAGCTGCAAATAATCAAATATAAGAACATAGACAGTCAAGTTGCTAACTTCGAAAACATTTAAGAAATATGAACATAAATGAAAGCTTTGAAAAAATACATATTAAGAATAATTTTTATCTTTCAATCATATCCAGATCACTATTTTTATACACTTACAATTTTTAATTATAAGTTAGAAACTGGAAAAATCAATATAAATTATAAATTAACTGTTTAATAGAAATATTAACATGGCTTGAGGCAAAGTCTTTCAACATCTGCACACACATTATAATCAATAAAGCCATTTCTTGAGTTTGGAAAACAGTTATTTTAGCATAGAAAAAGGAACTTTGTAAGTTTCAAAACACAAATGAAAAATTACCTTTATTAAATTCTGATTAAGTATGTTACTAATTTTCAGATAATGAAAGAATATCACTAAAATGATACCTTGAGTTCATTTGTCATAAGGTAGAAAATATTACTGATTTTAATAGAGTTGGCAACACTTAATCTACACACAGTAAGTTCATGTCTTTCCTCTAAATAGAATAGACTAGAAGAAACAATGTAAACACTAACAAAAATTGCATGTCAGAAAATCAATATAGGCAAAACAATCTTTCATCAAATTTTACATTAGAGAAACCTTCCTTCTATAGTTTATCCTAATATCCAGCCTGTAACTTTGAAATATAGTTTATATATCAGTCTATTAGTTGAATCTGCTTTAAAATTCTGAGCATACTACAAAAAAATCCCCATAAAAAACCTGATGCATTTCTTTCTGAAAATAGAAAAGCAAAAAATGGCCTCCTGCTGTGAGTATATGATTAAAAATTGAATAACCAATAATGTGAATTAATCTTTAAAAACTTTTAGAATCAAATATGACATGGGTCATCATCATTCTCTTATAAATTCTGGAATGTTCCTGAATAAATTCACAGTCATATTAGGATAAGAAACATATTTTTGTATTAATACATTTCTATGTAGTTTACTAAAACATTTAATTGCCTTTTTATCTCATGTAGGTTACAGTGAATCCTCAGAATTCCAGAGCTGACATAAGTAAACATGTAATATATATAATCCAGTATTAGCATATGTAAATAAAAACACTAAACTAGAAATCAATTTGATATCTCCTTTTTTTTTGCTTAATTGGCATTAACTATATAACCTTGATACTCAAACTGTGGCACATGGACCACCAGTATAAGCATACCTTGGGAGCATTTAGAAATTCAGAATTTAAGCCCCATATCAGACCTACTACAGCCAAATATGCATTTTAACAAGGTCCCCTAGTGATTCAGAAGCATAATACAACTTTGAAAGCATAAGTATATACTTTGTAACAAAATCTGAAACCTACAAAATATATAGTACTTCTCAAAAGCAAAGATACAGTGCTTTTTCACTGTAGTAGGCTGGATGGGTGTAAATTACATCAAAAGGTGGGCATATAAATTTTTAGTACGTGTGCAATCCATGCAATAGATTTATCCAAATGAAATGCAGATTCCATTTTTTCTTTGTTGGTTTTGACAGACTGGTAAAAATGAGCAAGTTTTAATCTTACTCATTTTATTTATTATTATTGTCGGAGTGTGGGAGATGTAAGACATAAAATAGTTGATTGAAAAGAAACATTTTTGAGAGCGATGAACTCTCAATTCAGAACAAACATTTTGTGTTTCTCCTTTCTTTAGGGAGCATAGGAATAGCCAATTAATGCAATTAGAGAAGACAAGCTTTGAGTTACTTACACTCCAAACAAAAGACCTGTTACAATTACTTTTGGCATTTTGTATAATTTATCATTTATAATTATTTGTTAAGTATATATTCATACACATTTAATATTATATATTGTACTATATATAAGAATATATATGTTTGACATTTTGTATGTTAATCTACTGTTAATCATCTTTTTAATTGCTTATTGAACAATTATTTACTATTAAACAACCAAATGTCATACGCTATTTTAATTACATTACACGGACATCTCTAGATTTGTAGATCATATATTCTTTAGGGAAGACAAAAAAACAAACTGATAAAATATGTGACATATTCGATCATAAAAAGAGCTATAAAAAAGTTAAATATTGAACAAGATAGGAAGAGCAAGAATAGGAGTGGTAAATTGCAATTTTAAAAGGATAATGAAGTCAGCATCAATCAGTAGGGAATTTAGGAGCAAAAACATGGAATAACGTGACAAGAGTTAGCATTGGAATATCTGGGGAAAAGAATGCCAGGCAGAGTGTGTAACCAAGCAAGGGCATTAAAATGTGAGCATACCTAACCTCGCTGAGCATGGTAAGAAAGTTAATGCTAATGTGAAACAAGAACAGTGAAGTATACAGTGGGGTAGCATCAGAAGAGAGCTAGATTGTGTCAGGTCTGTAAGCCTTTTTAAGGATACAGCTTTTGCTAAAAGCCATTTCAACTGTTGGGCGCAGAAACAATGTAATCTGATATATATTGTAAAATAATTGATTTTGCTGTTTTGTTCAGAATAGACTGCAGTGGAATTGAGCAAAGGAGATTAATTATGAAGCTATTGCAATAATCCAGGTGAGAAATCATGGTGGTTCACACTAGAAAAATGGCAGTAAAAAAAAACAGTGAGAAATTAATTCTGGAATCTGGACATATTTTTAAGGTAGAACCAACAGAATTTACTGAGATATTGAGTACAGGCTGTGGTAAGTGAAATCATGTCCCTCCATCCGAAGTTGTCCACTTCCTAATCTTCAGAACCTGTGACTGTTACCTTACAAGATAAAAGAGACTGGTAGATGTGACCAAATTATTTTGAGACGGGGACTTAACTTCTGGATGATTTGGGTAAAAACAATGTATCACAGCAAGTCTTATAATAAGGAGGTAGAAAGTTCAACGTGAGAGAGGGAGATATGATGAAGGAAAAGAACAAGAGATTTGAAGATATTACAATGATGGGTTGAAAGATGGTGATGGTGGAAGGGGCCACAAGCTAAGGAATGTAGGCAGCCTCTAGAAGCTGGGAAAGGCAAAGAAAACAGCCTTTCCCAACTGCCTCCAGATGGAATGCAGTCGGCTGCTATGTTAATTTTGCCCAATAAGGCTCACTTTTGAACTTTTGACCTCCAGAAGTGTTGAGTCATAGACTTGTGCTGTTTTAAGCTGTAAGTTGGTATGGTAGCAAAAGGAAGCTAACACATGGGCTGTGAGAGGAAGAGTAAAAATTATAGGTATATGATTTTTTCAACTGAGATTGTAAATAGAAAATGGTCAAAAGTTCAGAAACTTTATTTGTTTTATTTGACATTTTAGGTTTGAAATGTCTAGTTTATATCATCAAAACAGAGATGTGGAATATGAAGCTAAATTTAAAAAATGGAGTAAATGAAAGATAATTGGACTAGACATTTAAATATGACATTTTTGTGCCTATAAGTGATATTTAATTCCATAAAACCCACATGATCTACCAAGGAAAAGAGTGAAGGTATAGAAGGAAACCAAGGACTGAACCCAGCACCACTCTATCATAAGAAACTAAGAAAAGAAAGAAACAGCATAGGAAAAATGAGAAGAAATATTTTCAATTGTATAACTATATATATCACTAGAATTTTTTCTTTTAATTAGAATTTAAAAAATCAACTGGCTACTTCCACTTTATGTGAGTTTTGAAAATCAATTTTAGTTAATATGTGATACTATAATTATTGCAACAATTTTATAAATTAATTTGAAGTCACTTTGTAGGGATTTATTAATTATTATATTTAATCTGTTAGATTAATAATAATTGTCAAAATCAACATACAAATAAATTAGTATTATATTTTATTACACATTACTATTGTTAATTGTTAATGTTATTAATTCATTAATTAAATATACACTCATTATCCATAAATCTCTAAAAATGCATAAGTTAAGTTATAGCCACATATTTATTATTAATGTTATATATGTATATGTGTTAAGAGGTTTTGTTCATAATTTTATTGTGGTTGATACTCCAGGTATCGTTATTCAAAAAATTGGATTTTCTGACTTTTTTATTATTCTCAAGTTTTCCAAACATAAAAAGAAAATACATTACCAAAACAAGTATTACTTGAAATACTCTCAATCCTCTTATGTATTCTGTTATATAATGATATAAATTTGGGTTTGAGTATTATACATGGATTTCAAATTTTATTGTACCCACATTAAGTCAATAAAAGCAACATTATCAATTTATTTTATGTTTCTAATTATTTGTTAGCTTTACTATGGTTGTAACAAAAATAATTTATAGCAGATGAATGTAAATTTGACTTATTTTACAGATTCTACTAGCATTGTTACTTCTGTACTACTTTTTTTATAATTAAAAACTACATCATACAAATACATCAAACAGATTATAGAAAATTTTATTTGCTAATGTTCTATAGTATAGTTATATATACATACATATGCACGAGTCTGTATATGCAGAGTCCAAAAAGATGAGGTCAGTGCTGCATATCAGGCTGGTTTTAGGGTCGTTTATATAGGCAAGGTCTGGGGAAGTTTAACAGGAGTCCAACATTTCCCACACAAGATTAGAGCAATTTGATTGGTTAGGCAGTGTTTCACTTAGTAAGGGTATTTAATATTCCACATTAAGGGTGTAATAATCAAGGGTTCTTATATCTCAGTCAAGGGGTCTTTTATCTCAGGCGCCATTTGGTCTGAGCCAGGAACAATAAATTTAAACAGCAGTTAATCTATAACAAAATATCAGTAATTAAAAGCTCATGCTCCAGGACTCAGTTTCCAAAATCAACCATTCTAAGGGCCTAATGACTTTTAGATAGCCCCTAATAGGCAGCCTATCCCTTTTCTTTCACACACATTTGTGAGTATTAAATATTTCAGGTTACATTCATTGTTTTGTCAGACTTGCTTATGAGAATACACTGGTTCCCCTAATATTCTCAGGTAGATATATCTCCAATTGTTAGTGCCTGCTAGAACAAGATTGAGAAAGACATCTTTTTTTCTATACACTATAGGTTTCTAACACATCCCATTGTGCTTTAGAGATTTCCTCCATCAATTCATTAAGGACCAATGTCAATAATTTTATAAGTCATATATTAGTTTTAATAAATATAGAGTACATAAATCACACATATGTAATGCCATATTATTCAATTCGCCTGATGTACTTAAAAAGAGAAACCTGTTTTATTTTTTATTTTATTTTTTGAGACGGAGTCTCGCTCTGTTGCCAGGCTTGAGTGCGGTGGCGCGATCTTGGCTCACTGCAAGCTCCCCCTCCCGGGTTCAAGCAATTCCCCTACCTTAGCCTCCCGAGTAGCTGGGACTACAGATGTGCACCACCAGGCCCGGCTAATTTTTTGTATTTTAGTAGAGACGGGGTTTCACCATGTTGGCCAGGATGGTCTCTATCTCTTGACCTCGTGATCTCCCCACCTCGGCCTCTCAAAGTGCTGGGGTTACAGGCGTGAGCTTCAGCACCTGGCTTATCTTTTATTGTCTCCTTGTTTAATTGTTATTTCAGACGGAAGTTTTCTTTTTCCTTCCTTTTTGTTTACATGTCCTTTCCACCTTAGCTATTCTCCCGTTTGAGACTAATATGAGCTCTATTTCTCAGATAATTTGAAATTTTCCCTGACTTTGTTTGTATCTATTATCAATAAGATAAAAGTTAAAAAAAAAAAAAGGCGGGGGGGCAAAGGTATGTGAGCAGAAGTGAAGTGGGACACTTCCATGTTGTGGCTTTAAAAGGCTTTAAAAGGAATATATTTCACTCTTTCTTTCATTTTGATTCCTGAGTGGACACAGATATTATGGTAAAAGCAGGAGTAGGAAACATGGATCTAGATTGGAATCCAAGTGAGGAGGGCAGAGCCACCAATTCATCACTGCACTGCCTCTGGGAAGCACACTCTAAGAAAGTATTAAGTCTTAAACGTATTTTATTACGGAAAATGCCTGTTTAAGGGAAAATGATGAGGTGACGATATGGCTGGGTAGCCATCAGAACACAATATGAATCCTACCATGAGTAAAGGAGAGAGGGAGGAAAAGTTGAATGAAAGCATCTAGAATAAAACTTCAGATGTTTCAGCAAGATTTTCAGGGAATCTTTAAGCAAATTAAGCCTTCACAGGAGTCCAGTGTGTTTCTGATACAGGCCTGAATTAATAAGTCTCATGTATAGTCATTAACTGGGAGCAATCCATAGGAAGAAAAGCCTGGGCACAAATGTAGGGAGGGATTTCAGAGTAAGGCGCCTCAGTTATTACAATCCCATAGGAGGTAACCTGCCGATGAAGTCACACAGATGACACATGGAATGTTATAAAAAAAAGATAAGTACATTTCTACTGTACTTTTTTTTTTTTTTTTTTTTTTTTTGAGACAGAGTCTCGCTCTGTCACCCAGGCTGGAGAGCAGTGGCGCAGTCTTGGCTCACTGCAACCTCTATCTCCAGGGTTCAAGCGATTCTCCTGCCTCAGCTTCTGGAGTAGCTGGGATTAGAGGCGTGCGCTGCCAGGCCCGGCTAATTTTTTGTAATTTTAGTAGAGACGGGGTTTCAGCATGTTAGCCAGGCTGGTCTCTAAATCCTGACCTCAGGTGATCCACCTGCCTCGGCCTCCCAAAATGCTGGGATTATAAGCGTGAGCCACCGCACCTGGCCAGGTGCACATGTTTTTATCCTACAAATAAAAACACATTACTTGTTGAAAAATTGCTTCAATTATGAGAAAGCAGCCCATAGTAAACTTATAAAATAGTAAAAAGCATGATGCTTTCAAATTCATTTTCCTGAGAAAATATAACACTTTATGTTCAATATATACGAACCCAAATTTGTATTTCAATGTTTGAATGCCGTATGAAAATCAATTATACATTTAAAATGTTCAACAATGAAGAGGTCTGAGAGACACCACCTTAAACAAATGATTAAACTTAGCGATACCCATCGTGGGACAAATACATAGCTTTAAAAAAAGATGAACAAGTACTAAAACAAAATGCGAAAGCGGTTATTTAAAGGCGCTGGCATTATGGGTAATTTTTATTTTGTTAGCTCCGATGTTTTGAAATGGCCAGGTTTATTGCTGCGTTTTGATTAAGCACCAACTAGAGACATGCTTTACAAGATCACTCTCCAATACCTCTGCATTATGAAGGCCACATTATGAAGGCCATGAATTTTGATCCTGACGCCTTGTCTTCCCTTTTTTTTGTTGTTGAAACGGAGTCTCGCTCTGTCCCCAGGCTGGAGTGCAGTGGCGCGATCTCGGCTCACTGTAAGCTCCGCTTCCCTGACTCACGCCATTCTCCTGCCTCAGCCTCCCGAGTAGCTGGGACTACAGGCGCCGGCCACCATGCCCGGCTAATTTTTTATATTTTTAGTAGAGACGGGGTTTCACCGTGTTTGCCAGGATGGAGTGACCTCGTGATCCGCCCGCCTCGGCCTCCCAAAGTGCTGGGATTACAGGCGTGAGCCACCGCGCCCGGCCTGTCTTCCCATTTTAACCAGATTCTGGGTCAACAATATGAATGATACTCCCAAAAAACTGAGATTTATCCTTTAGCGTACTCCATTTGTGTGTTGTTTTCAGTTGTAGTTTTCTTCTATCTATGAGAAATGCCTTTCTATCCTTACACATCTCCATTAACTCCACTGTATTTTTGGCTTTATTCTCACAAAAATTTGTCTGTAATTAAATGACAAAGCAGTCTTTTTCTTCATGTCATAAGTGTTTAACAACATAATATTAAAGCCTACTGAAGTTACAGATGTTCCAGTACTTAATTTTTAATTATTTTTATATATTTTGGTTGTCTGTGAATGTTTGCTACTGTCTATTTTATAATACAGAGGTAGAGATCTAGAGCAAATGCTGAGTGAGGAAAATTTCTAGAACATTAAGTTTTAACATTTTAATGAATTTGCTATTTTCTGTTATATAATTATAAAATTAATGCAATTTCAATAAAAAACACCACATAAATATATAGACTGTGGGTTCTATTTCAGTAAGAAAAATCACAAAAAATATAGACTTATTTTGTCCCTTACTCAATTCCCACTTATGCAGAATGAGCTTTATGGGCACACATCATTAATATTAGAATATCGAGAGAGGAAACACAGTAATAAAATTGTAGAAGTTAAAAGGCACTGGATCCTCATATCTCACCTTATTCAAAACTCAACTCAAGATGGATCAAGGACTTAAATCTAAGACTTGAAACTATAAAAATTAAAGAAGTTAACATCAGAAAAACCCTTCTAGACATTAGCTTAGGCAAAGACTTCATGACCTGGAACCCAAAAGCAAATGCAACAAAAACAAAGATAAATAGGTGGGACTTAGTTAAACCAAAGAGCTTCTGCACAGCAAAAGGAACCATCAGCAGAGTAAACAGACAACCCACAGAGTGGGAGAAAATCTTTCCAATCCACCAGACATAGGACTGATATCCAGAATCTACAAGAAACTCAAAACAAATTAGCAAGAAAAAAAATTCCCTCAAAAAGTGGGCTAATTACATGAATAGAAAACTCTCCAAAAAAGCTATATAAATGGCAAACATATGAAAAAAATGCTCAACATCACTAATGATCAGGGAAATGCAAATCAAAACCACAATGCAATACCAACTTACTCCTGCAAGAATGGCCATAATCAAAAAATTTAAAAAAAATAGATATTTGGCATGGATGCGGTAAAAAGGGAACACTTCTATACCGCTGGTGGGAATGTAAACTAGCATAGCCATTATGGAAAACAGTACGAAGATTCCTTAAGGAACTAAAAGTAGAACTACCATTTGATCCAGCAATCCCACTACTGGGTATCTACCCAGAGGAAAAGAAGCAGCACAATTCACAATTGCAAATATATGGAATCAGCCCAAATGCCCATCAGTCAACATGTGGATAAAGAAATTGTGGTATATGTATATACCCTTCGCTGGTGGAGGGTCCTGCCTAGATTTGATGGCTGCTGACTGACCAGGGTGGTGGTTATTGAAGACTGGGGTGGCTGTGGCAATTTCTTAAAACAACAGTGACATTTACCACATCAACTGAGTCTTCCTTTCATGAAAGCTTTCTATGCAGCATGTAATGCTGTTTGATAGCATTTTGCACACTGTAAAACTTATTTTAAAATGAATAATGTAGTCGATTCATTCATTTTAACCAAAACGCCTTGTTTAATAGAGACATCATTCCTACTTCCAGGGTTACTTATTTCAGAAAATTCTCGAAACTTTTTTGAAATTTTGACTTTTAAAACATCATATATATATATATATGATGGAATACTACTCAGCCATTAAAAAGGAACGAACTGGCCGGGCGCGGTGGCTCACGCCTGTAATCCCAGCACTTTGGGAGGCCGAGGTGGGCGGATCACGAGGTCAGGAGATCGAGACCACGGTGAAACCCCATCTCTACTAAAAATACAAAAAATTAGCCGAGCGCAGTGGCGGGCGCCTGTAGTCCCAGCTACTCGGGAGGCTGAGGCAGGAGAATGGCGTGAACCCGGGAGGCGGAGCTTGCAGTGAGCCGAGATTGCGCCACTGCACTCCAGCCTGGGCGACAGAGCGAGACTCCGTCTCAAAAAAAAAAAAAAAAAAAAAAAAAAAAAAAAAAAAAAGGAACGAACTACAGCATTCACAGCAACCTGGATGGAACTGGAGACTATTACTGTAAGTGAACTAATGCAGGAATGGAAAATAATCAAACATCATATGTTCTCACTCATAAGTGGGAGCTAAGCTATGAGGATGAAAAGGCATGAGAATGATAAAATGTACTTCGGGGATTCGGGGGAAAGGGTAAGAGCGGTGAGAGGGATAAAAGACTACAAATTGGTTTCAGTGTATACTGCTCCGGTGATGGGTGCACCAAAGTCTAACACCGCACCACTAAAAAACTTATTCATGTGAGCAAATACCACCTATTCTCCAAAAACCTATGGAATTAAAAAAAAATTTTTTAAACTATGAGCTAATTAACAATAAAACAAATTAACTTAAATATTTGAAAATTATTTTATATAAAATTATGTAACAATTATGTACATTTTTAAGATTGATGTCTATTTCCTTAATAGATGTAAAAAATTGAAAATAATCATAAAATTAATAACAAAAAATGAATGTTTGTGAGTATTTATATCTGAGCAGCATTTATGTTGAACATTAAGGCAGAAAACCAGATGTATTTATACAGCTCATCCACTTCTCTTAAATTTTCATGGATGAAACAGACCAAAGAAAATAAGAATATAATTGATCTGAATAATATGTTCTGTTGCATTGATATTGTAGATGTGTGCATGTATATGAGTTTGTGTATGTGTATAAATAAATTCAATCTACCATGGAAAAAATAAATATTACCAGCTCGATTTTTAGCATATATATTTTAATAAAACTTATATTTTCTATGTGGAAAAAAAGGACTAACCTATAATGGAACAAACTTGAAAATCTTAAATCCTAATTTGTTCTGAGGATGGCCAAAATCTAAGATGTTTTAAAAGTCAAAATTTCAAAAAAGTTTCAAGAATTTTCTGAAATAAGTAACCCTGGAAGTGGGAATGATGTCTCCATTAAACAAGGCGTTTTGGTTAAAATGAATTAATCAACTACATTATTCATTTTAAAATAAGTTTTACAGTGTGCAAAATGCTATCAAACAGCATTACATGCCACATAGAAAGCTTCCATGAAAGGAAGACTCAGTTGATGTGGTAAATGTCACTGTTGTTTTAAGAAATTACCACATCCACCCCACCCTGGTCAGTCAGCAGCCATCAAATCTAGGCAGGACCCTCCACCAGCGAAATCATTGACTCATGAAGTCTCAGATGATTGTTAGCATTTTGCAGCAATAAGCATTTTTAATTACGTATATTCTTTTAGATATAATGCTATTGCACATTTGGCAGACTACAATATCGTGTGAAAATTATTTTATGTGCTATTGTGAATAGTGCCGCAATAAACATACGTGTGCATGTGTCTTTACAGCAGCATGATTTATAATCCTTTGGGTATATACCCAGTAATGGGATTGCTGGGTCAAATGTCCAACAATGATATACTGGATTAAGAAAATGTGGCACATATACACCATGGAATACTATGCAGCCATAAAAAATGATGAGTTCATGTCCTTTGTAGGGACATGGATGAAGCTGGAAACCATCATTCTCAGCAAACTATCGCAAGGACAAAAAACCAAACACCGCATGTTCTCACTCATAGGTGGGAATTGAACAATGAGAACACATGGACACAGGAAGGGGAACATCACACACCGGGGCCTGTTGTGGGGTTGGGGGAGGGGGGAGGAATAGCATTAGGAGATATACCTAATGTTAAATGACCAGTTAATGGGTGCAGCACACCAACATGGCACATGTATACATATGTAACTAACCTGCACGTTGTGCACATGTACCCTAAAACTTAAAGTATAATTTTAAAAAAAATGCAAAAACAAAAAAAGAAAATTATTTTATATGCACTGGGAAATCCAAACATTTTTGTGACAGGCTTTATTGCTTTGTTTGCTTTATTGCAGTGTTTTGGAACTGTACCTGCAGTATCACCAAGATATGCCTGTATCTTTTTCTGTCTCTCTCTCTATATATATAGATAAACGTTTTTATTCTTGATAGTGATGACTTTTGTCCTCTTCCTTTTAGTTATGATGAAACTTTTAGAACTTACCAATTTTATTAAGTTTTGGAAAAACAATCAATCAATATTGAACTTTGTTGATTTGTTCTAATTTATAATTTTAAAATATGTATTTGTTATCAATTTACTTTCTTGTACTTTTTAAAATGTGTTCTAATTTTTTGAGTGGGATATTAGATATACTATTTTTAGTATTTCTTATCTTCTAAGGGAATTTATGGCCATAAACTTTTACTAATTACTGATTTAATCGCTTTGCATAAGATTTGATATGTAGTATGTTTACTCTTATTCACTTAAAATATTTCAACACTTCATTATCACTTGACTCAAATCATTTGCAGCTGTCCTGGTTATTGTCTAAGTACGTGGGAGATTTTTAAAAAAATTATAGAGCATTACACATAGCTACAAAATTCTTGTAGTTTCAAATCACTTCTTAATGATAACCAAGATATACCATATGCCAAAAAATAAAATACAGATTTAATATCACTTATCTAAAATGCTTAGAATCAGAAGTGTTTCAGGTTTTGAATATTTTTCAAATTGGGGCATATTTGCATTTATACTAACTAGTTGAATGTCCCTAATCTGATTATCCAAAATGCTCCAATAAGCACTTCCTTTGAGTGTTATGTTGGTATTCAAAAAGTTTTCAGTTTTTGTCACAGAATGGAAGGGGATTAAGTTTTGGAATTTTGGAGCATTTCAGATTTCACATTTTTGGATTTGGTAAGCTCAGCATGTATGATTCAGTAAATTTTATGAGTATTATATAAAATATGCCCTATACCCATGAAAGAATTAATTGAAAAAATCAGTAACATAAAGCTATCTAGGAAAACATCATATTTGGAAAGCAGCCTTTTTTAAAAAATACCAAAAAAAAAGCAGAAATAAATTTAGCAAAAGACACTCAAGACCTCTACAGTGAAAACTACAAATATGTTTAAATAAATTAAAATACCCTAAATAAACAAATAAATATAATGTGATCATTAATTAGATTTCACACTGCTGAGTTGTCAAGATACATACAATTCACTTCTAGATATTTACCTGAACAAAGAAAATATTATGTTCACACAAGCACTTTTATATTAAGGCACTTAGTAGTTTTAGTCTCAAAATTCCAAAATTGGAAACAAATCAAATGTCCATTAAGAAGTGAATGAACAAACAAAATGGAGTCTAGCCATACACTAGAATAATGTTCAGTAATAAGAAAAAAAAGATACCTTGATACGTTCAACAAAATGAAGGACATACAGCATTTTTGTGCTGAATAAAATAAGTCAGACACAACTATATGCTGTGTGAATCCATTTACATAAAGAGCAATCTAATATAGAGATTCAAAGAAGCAGATTAGTAGTCACTTGGGGTTAGTCAGGAACAGAGGGGTAGACCTCAAAGAGCCATAGAAATATTTTGCAGCTGATGAAAGCACTGCACCTTGGTTGAGGTGTTTTATTTTATTTTTTTCCATCGGTATATGCAGATGTCAAAAACCCAGATTTAAAAAAAATCTAGGTTAGTTGGTTTCAAAATAAACTTTGAAGATATGTCTTCATTATCATCCAGATTTCATTTTATTCTATTGTAAACTGAGTTGCCGGTCTAAATAGGGAAAGTAATTGGAAAGCAATATGTTTCTCTCTCATTTTTTTCCTTTTGGATACCAATTAGAGTTTATTTTTGTTTTTACTTTTTAGCAGATTTTCTGCATTGCACTTAGTCACACTTTTCTTCACTTTGAAAAAAAATCTCTCGAGCTTTGTAATAGTTGTTGAAACTGTAATTTATTGTGATTTCTCATTTTGGAATATTATTGGTCATATTTGACTATAATATTATTGGTCATATTTGAACAAAAATTAATTCTTATTGTCTTGTATGTTCTCTTATAAAATACAGCATTCCAGATAATGTGAATGAAAAATTCAAAGAAACATATAGCTCTAGATTATGTTAATTTTCCTGAGTTGATTTACTTTCACTGCTGAAAGGCAGATGAAGTAAAGACAGATTTTTATAATGAACTCATAAGTATTAAGATAATTTGATACTGGGTTTTGATTTTTGTGGGGGTGTATTTTTCCACATCTCTATTACTCACAGCATGGCTATTAAGATCAAGTCCAAAAGCCTAGAGCTGGACTTTGTTGATTTCTTTCAATTTATAACTTTTAAATGTTATTTATTTGTTATTGTTTCTATATCATTTCTTTGATTTTTTAAAATAAATCTGTTGTTTTACTTCAAATAAGTGAGAGACATGAAAATTCTAATCACCTTCTCATCCTCAGTGGTTACTTTTTCTTCTTGGCTTTTTAGCCTTAGGGGAAAAATAGCCTTACAGACCAAATTAAGCTCTTTGACTTTCTTCTTCTTCCAGATACTGGCCCCACAATTTCTCACTGCCTTTCATATCTCTGAAAGCTTAAAACAAATAATATGTTTGTATTTTGTCCAGCTTTCCTAATTGTTCTCTGTGAAAATCTTGGCCTGAAAAAAATTACCCATTCATCTCCAAATGCAAAATTTCTTTGGATTTAATATTATCTGTAACCTATCATCATCCAGATTAGCAACTATTGACTATCAGCTTAATGACTTGAATTTTAAATGATCTTTATTTTTCATCTTATTTTAAACTATGAGGAAGTTATTTATAATACAGTATTAATTAGAGCACATTGAAGTATAAATTGATTTGTTTCACAATTTCACATTAGTTAAAACTCTTAAAAGAAAACTCATATACATATATACATATATATACACACATATATATACATATATATATATATGTATATATATATATTCTTTTTAGAGACAGAGTCTCCCTCTGCCACCCAGGTTGGAGTGCAGTGGCACAATCAGGTCACTGTAATCTTGAACTTCTGGGCTCAAGCGATCCTTCCACCTCACCCTCTCAAGTAGTAGGTACTATAGGCATGCACCTTGTAATTTTTTAAGAATTTGTTATATAGACAGGGTCTCACTGTGTGGCTCAGGCTGTTCTCCAACTCCTGGCCTCAAGCAATCCTCCCATCTCTACCTCCCAAAGTGTTGGGATTATAAGCATGAGTCACCGAGCCTAGCCTCATATTTCTAATTTGGTAGTTATATTCTTTAAGAAAAGACCTCTAGTTACAGTATTCCATTTCCTATTTATCTCATAGGATTATTTTCATGATTAATTGTGATATATAGTTCCCATAAAATTTAAAACACAGTATAAACTCAAGAAATAGCAATAACACATAAAATTTTATAGTATTGTTATCACTTCACAGTGTCTTTAAATATAATGAGAATCATTTACCAAGGATAGAATTTGTTTGCAGACTCCATTGATTGCTTTGTTGAAATCCATAGTTATAACAGAATGGAAGTAAATGCAACATGATTGCATTTTGGATCATAATTATCTGAGACACTCTTGGAAGATTGCTACCTTTCATTAAAATAGGAGAAAATGCAATAAACATTAGTAGGAAACACTATTAGCTATTATATATTTCTTTTTACATCCTGTGATTGAATAACTCTGAAAGAGCTTTGGCACAAACAGAAAATTTGCAGGATGTAACATGCCTCAGATAGCATTATACAAGCCAGCAGATTTGTTTCCAAATAAAAATGTAAAATAATGAAATGTCTGTATCCTATCTGGTGTGATAATACAAGATTCCAGTCTTCTAGGAAAGAATGATTTTTTCATTGCCAAGGTAAAACATAACCACTGGAACTGATTTTACACTTATTTCACAAATCAATGACAATTCACTTCAGTAACCAGGCTTCTGGAAGTCAGCCAATAAGCAACAGCAACACTCCATTAAACATACTTCCACAGTTAAAGGTCAACCATTCCTAAACGCTTTCATTTTTGAAAGTCTGCCAATCCCTGAACTTCATGTTTCTTCAAACCCTAAATAAGATCAGCACTTTCTGCGTTGCTCATAGAGACTGTCTTACAAGCCCATCTCTCCTTTCACAAGAAGCAACAAACTTTGCTTTTTGCTTTAGATAGTAGAGCATTAAAAATAGAGGCTTTCACTATTTTTTTTGACGGCCATCACTTTGATTTTATCCATGGGAGTCTCAGGGAGAAAAAGTGTCCATGAACTCCTTAGTTTCCCAGTCATCCTTCAGATCTGCTTTCAGATGAATTTCTCTAACACAATTTCAGCACTGACTTCTTTCATTAATATTATCTTTCTTAACTTATTTCGTTATCTTAGAATTCATAAGCAAATCTTTTGTATAAATTATTTAGATCTTAGTCTCAGAAGAGCACTATTTGTAAATATTTTTACTCGTCTGCTTATATTTTCATTAATACTTTTAATCTTCCTTTTTGTCACATAAACTTTTTACTTTAGAATAGTTTTTGATTCATAGAGAAAATGCACCAGAAAACATAGTACAAAGGCTTTTCATATACAACCTACTCAATTTTCCCTATTATTAACCTATTAGCAACTCTAATATGGTATATTTGTTATAATTAGAGAACCTATAATGATATATTATTAATTTATACTTTACTCAAATTTTCTTAGCTTTTACATAATCTTCATTTTCTGTTACAGAGTCTCATCTAAAGAATCAATTTAGTCATCACATATTCCTAGGTTATTTGTGGCTGGGACAACCAATGCTTATTTATTGTTTGTCTAGTTGTATAAAAATCTTAAATGTTTGGATCAACATTTAATTTTTTTCTGTTGAATTTGTGAGGGTGTATTACATGAAGAGTGTGTAAAGACATAGATCTGATGAGTCTCTTATGTTGGCCCAAAAGACTAATATTTTAAATCTATTAATCTGATGACTAATTAATACAAAGGGAATTCGTGGAACTTGGCCTTGGGTCCCCCACCAAACCTTTAGAACACTCTAACCACAAAAAAGTCACTTTTGTTAGTTTGTATTGTTAGATTAATGTCAGTTGAGATTTTAATTCTAATATCACAATTTGCCTCTGCTTAGTTAGAAAATGGAGATTCCTTTTACAAGTATACAAGTTTGGACATTAGTGGCTTTCTCCCTGTGTGTTATGGCTTCATCTACAGGGATGGTATCATCGTCTCCCAGGGGAAAAAAAATCCCATCCTTTATAAAAGCTCTTTAAAAAAGTCGAAATTCTTCACATACCTTAATATAAATATAAAAATTTTATTCATATAAAAATACATAGAATAACAATTTTGACAGATTTGCATGTCATAAAAACATTTCTTAAAACCTCTAAAAAAGAAGGGAAATAAATACAAATGAGCTATGGTCAGCTTTCTTTGATTTACATCCTTAGTATATAAAGTGAAGATTTCCTCTGTTCAATACACTCTAGTGTTATTTTAAAGACTTTCTAACAAAAGTAAAAAAAAAAATCACACTTGCTCAAACCATATGAAAACCATATTTCTTAAAGTGTGCCTTTCTCCCTCTGTCATTTCATTTCTACCTCTCACTTCAATCTCTCCTGTTTTTTTTCTACCCCTTCTTCTGATCTCTGTAAATAAGCTATCCTTCCATTAGTCCTTCCCCTAGCCCCCAAAGAAAAGAACAGTCTTAATGCACATATTCCACTAAGATTGCTGAACCAAATGTTAGATCTATACATGTTGAATTTAAACCCTGGTCTACAGCCAAGTCGAGGTCAATAATTAAAGATTATTTTAAACTCCAGGAAGACAGACAGAAATTTGGTTTTGAATTAAGGATTTTGTTAAATGCTTATTTAATCAAATACTTCACTTAATTGTTAGCACCTTAGAGAGGAATGTGTTTAAAAGCAGTAGAGTGCAAAAAAAAAAAAAAAAAAGAAAGAAAATTTTAATTACGCATAGTTATTCATAATTCAAATAAATATATTGAACAGTATGGTATGTGCTATATAAAACTATTTCAGAATTCCTTCCATTAAGAATAAACAGAGGAACGATTCCGACTTGCAAATGTAATAAAGAAGAATTAATAAATGACTTTAAAAATAGATTTTAGAAAAATTTTAAAAACAATTCTGAGTGAAACTCAGTGCTTGAAAGAAAATAAAGCTTCTCCTCATTTTGGAAAGGGAGCTCTGACCTGAAATAGGCCCTTGATAAGGAAAACATGTAGAATGGGAATTGACATTTTAAACACATGGCCGAATATTTTCAAAAGAGCATTAGAAATTAAACAACCTGGGAGTCATAATGAAAGTATGACTCATCAAATAAAATAACTGGCTTCCAAATTTTAAAAAAGAGGTCCTCTATTATCTCTGGATTGTGAACTTATGAACAGACATTCCTTATAATACGCAAGCAGAAGAGCCACTAGAATTACCAGCCTATATTTACTAAGAAACAAGAGGGTCACTATTAAAAATACATCAAATCCATGCTGCTGTAAAAATAACTAATACACAAAGATTTCTTGTCTCACCCTAAACCCACAAAAGTTGTAGTGTACAGGTTTAGGTAAACATTAAAATATCTTCCTATATCTGTATCAAACCTTTTAGCATTGAACAGCTAATTCCTTGAAATAATGAAGGACCCAGTAGTAGAAATTTCTAGCAATTCTTAAATACATTCCCATCTCTCAAAGTCTAACTGTTGCCATAGAACCATTATCATTAGACTGCTCATCTACTCTTACAGTATGCTTTCTAAAAATCAAATATGTAGAAATCATCTTCCAATGTGGAAATGCCACATTAAAAACACTCTAACATATTCCAGAACATTTTTCCATATGTATATATGATCAAATTACAGAGTACTTATACATTAATATACCTATATGAAAAATAACGCAATAAAATACACAAATTAGCTGTGGTCCTATAATTTTGCCTATGGGCAAAAGATTCCTTAGACATAGTTTAAAAAGTAGAGTCCAGATTGTGGCACCTATTTATCAAATTTCCTCAATATCTTCTTAACGCTGATTCTAAGCCAACTTAATAGGAAAAAAAAAAAAGACCAATTGTTCTTTGTGCCAGACCCTGTAATACATTTTTTTACTTTCTCTAAAAATAACAATCGAGGTCATAGATTTGCCTAAATTCTATAAGTATTTAACAACTGTTTCGCAGTAGTGCTAAGAACAAAATTGGTTTGGTCCAACCTGAACACACATTTTTTAGTGATAGCTTTGTAGAGCTTTCTTTGGTGTCCCGGTTGATAAACATAGTCAAAATTATTTACTTTCAAATGAACAGTTATGCACTAGAAACTCATTATTGCTGCATTATTCTTTCAAATATAAAATCAAAATATTATAGAATTCATGAATATTTGTCCAGTGAAATGAGTTCCCCTATCACTGCACAGATACGTTGGAAAACCCCTCCTGTCATTCCTTTGTTGAAAAGTGACAGCTCGGCCGGGCGCGGTGGCTCACGCCTGTAATCCCAGCACTTTGGGAGGCCAAGGCGGGTGGATCACGAGGTCAGGAGATGGAGACCATCCTGGCTAACACGGTGAAACCCCGTCTCTACTAAAAAATACAAAAAAATTAGCCGGTCGTGGTGGCGGGCACCTGTAGTCCCAGCTACTCCGGAGGCTGAGGCAGGAAAATGGCGTGAACCCGGGAGGCGGAGCTTGCAGTAAACCGAGATTGCGCCACTGCGCTCCAGCCTGGGGGGCAGAGGGAGATTTCGTCTCAAAAAAAAAGAAAAAAGAAAAGAACAGTGACAGCACATACAGTGACCAAGAGATAAATAGATAAAACTTATGATACTTAAGGTATTCCAAGTTATCTATCCTGTGATAGAAGAACTTATTTTGGAGCTTCAGTGGCACAGTTGGTTAGCATGTGTCCCTTATGTGTAAATAACTCATTTTACTATGCAATTTATTCAGTAGTTTCATAAGTTTGTCCACCTATTTTATCATTTTCAATCATCTTCCCTGCAAATAATTGGAAAAGTTGCAGATAACCTCGTGATTCTGAGGCTCTAATAAACAGAATTTGGATAGTGGCAAATTTTACTACTTCTCTACGTGGACATCAATCGGCCTGTATGATCAATCATGCTTTCTTCCTTTTCCATTGGAAAGAATATGTGTTCTGTTCTAGTTCAATGATGCATTCTATAAATAACAATTAGGTCAAAATTTTGAAAGTGTAGTTCAAGTCTTCTACATTCTTACTGGTTTTCTTTTCTCTTTTACTAATGATTATTGAAAAAGTTGTTGATGTCTCCATCAATAATTGTTGATTTGTTTTTGTCACTTAAGTTCTGTTTTTGCTGCATGTGCTTTGAAGAAGTATTATTGGGTACATAAATATTTAGATTTGTGTGTCCTCATTAATAAATTCCTTCACTATTAGAAAATGATCATTTTTATACTTTGTAACAATCTGTGCTCAAAAATCTCCTTTGATATAAATATGGACTATTCAATGTTTTTATTACTATTAACATAATAAAACATTTCCATCATTTAAAATTTTAAGTATTTGCACCTTTTATTTAAAGGACATCACTTGCAAGAAGCATATAATTGGTATTCCTTTCTATATCCAGATCTGACAATCCCTGCCTTTAAATTCAGTTATTTAATTATATTTTAGTTTTGTTTAATTATATTTTGTAACTATGGATATGGTTGTCTTTAAATCCACCATGAAGCTATTTGTTTGTTATTCATGCTGACTCTATATGTTCTCCCTTTCCCCTATTTTTCTGTCTAGTTGTGGATTAATTTTGTATTTTTATAATTCTATTTTATCTCCTTTGTTGACATTAGGTATTATGACTTTTTATTGTGATATAGCATTAATTGATTTAGGCCTGTAATTCTCTCACTTGTTCAACTTCTCCCCAGACCTCAGGGGTCTTTTGGCAATGACTGAGATCCACTGAGGCGTGTGACTGTGGGTGAACTCAAGGAATCCTGCTAAAGATCCTACCATGCCAAGGACAATCCTCCACAACATAGAAATTTCCATCCCAAAATGTCAATAGTGTCCAGGTTGAGAAACCCACTTTGGCTTTTATAATATACATCCTTAATCTCATCACAGTCTACCTTCAAGTGGTTTTATACGACTTCACATATAACATAAAAACATTAACACAGTACAAAGTTCTCATTATACTGTGCATACGGCAGTATAATCCTTTATTCCAGATAAGGGTTTACTTAAGGTTTGTCATGTATTTTACGACTAAGTCTTTATAACCACATAAGACATTGTTATTACTTTTGCTTTTAAAAATTAATCATCTTCTGGAGATATTTACGTAATAAAATTATATTTATCTATGTAGTTACTACCTCCAGAGCTCTTCATTCACTTGTGAAGCTCCACATTTCCAATTAACATCATTTTCCTCCTACCTAAGGAATTATTTTTGCATAATTACCAGTGGAAAATATTTCAATTTTTGTAGCTATGTATTCATTTGGCCTTTGGTTTTGAAACCTATTTTTGCTGGTTATAAAATTCTATGTTGAGATGATTTTTGTGTGCGTGTGTGTGTGTCAGTTACTCAGTGATCTTGGTCCACTGTCTTCTTGCTTGCATTGTTCCCAAGGAGAATCTTGCCTGATATTTTCTCTTTATTACTGTACACTTAATGTGTCTTTTTTTCTCTGCCTACATTTTAGATTTTCTATTTACCTTTCATTTTAAACAGTGCAATGATTCTTCACCTTCATACTTTGTGTGCATTAGGTTCATAGAACTTCTTACTGTCTCTTTGTTTTTATGAGTTTTATCAAATTTGAAATAGTTTTACCATTATTCCTTTGTGAAAGGAAAATAAATCTTGGGGCCCCAAAAATCACTAAAGTTGGGAACTGGTTATGGCAAACCTGCCTGCCATTCTATTTAGTCACCCCTCTGCTCACTGAAATAAATGGATAGCTGATTGCCTCCTTTGGAGAGGATAAGCAGAAGCTCAAAAGAATACAACCATTTTTCTCTTATCTACCTGTGACCTGGAATCCCCCTCCCTGCTTCGAGTTGTCCCACCTTTGCCTCAAGTTGACCCACGTTTCCGGATTGAACCAATGTACATCTTACACTTATATTGATTGATGTCTCATGTCTCCCTAAAATATATAAAACCGAGCCGTGCCCCTACCACCTTGGGCACATGTTGTCAGGACCTCCTGAGGCTGTGTCACAGGCACTCACCTTCAATCTTGGCAACATAAACTTTGTAAATTAACTAAGGCCTGTCTCAGATTTTGGGGGCTCACACCTTCAGGTTGTTTTCTGCACCAAATCCACCTCCATCTTTCCATTGCTACTGCTTTCTATTGCTATATCTTCAAACAAACTAATCATTTCTTCTGCAATGTCTCATCTGTTATTAATCCCAGCCACTGTATTTTCTTATAACAGAAATTGTAGTTTTCACATTAGAAGTTGAATCTGAATCTTCTAAAAATATTTTGTCTATATTTAACATGCCCAATCTTTTCTCTAGCTTCTACAGCATATGGAACATAGTTATAAAACCATTTTTATGTATTTTCTACTTATATGATCTAGGCTATATTTGGGATAGTTGAGTTTATTATTTTTTTCTTCTTCTTATAAGTCATGTTTTCCTTCTTATTTGAGTACCTGGTTATTATTTCTCAGATGCCAGATATTGCAAATTTTACTATGTTGGATGCTGTATATTTTCATATTCCTTCAAATATACATATATATTTTTTGATAAGGAGTGTCGGTCTGTTTCCCAGGCTTAATGTCGTAAGTTCATTAAGATTCCCCACAGTTACTTACAAACACACACTCACATTTGCACAAACACACACATGCATATTCAATTTTAGTTTTTAAAACAGGTATTTTGTACATTTTAAAATCTGGTTTTGGACTTCTCATTTTATTTGAAGAATGACTTACATATTGTAAAAATAATTTTTCATCTTCATGGGGCAGTGGAAAATTGTTTTGTGTAATACATCTATAAAGTACTGTGAAGAACTGACATTTAATTTTCCTAATGGAACCACAGGCGTCACCCAGACTCTGGAACAGACTTGTCTCTGTGTGGGAGTAAAATGTAAACCCCAAATCCAGTGCTGGGGCCAGTAGTCACTTTAAAGTTGTCTCACATAAAATAATACATTGCCACCATTTTAGATTTTGGACAAGGTAAATCATAAGGGAGTAATCTCAGGCATACAGATAGTCCAAATCTCCTTGTAGGTGTTAAGTCGATTAAAGAAAACATAATAAAACAATGATATTTACATTCTGCATTCTTATAATTCCTATCATCAGATAAGAAGTATTTTATTATTATTATTTTATTATTATTTCTGTTTTAAAGCTGAAATGAGGTGTATTATTTTTGTTATTTTTTAAGTAATATGAATAGACATAAGAAGAAATGAAGATTGTACTTCTAGTATGCCACAGAAATAAACTTTTATCTAGGTCATATTATCAGCTTAATAGTAATTGTAACTAGAAAAGTCCCATGTAAGAAAAAGTCAATTATCAAGTAATTTCAAGTATGATTGTTCTATTATCTCATCCTTAAAACTCCAATTCACACTTTTGAGTTTATTTTTTTCTCTCTTCTTGTCTTATTTTTTTTAAATCTAAATTTAGCTCTGGCAGGAATTTTATACATGATTGTACAGGGTATTCCCGACAGGTTTATAGGTGTATGCCACAACACAGAACAAAATTCCCTTTCTGTCTTGAGGTTGGGATTGCGACTTCTGCTCTGTTGCAGTGTAACCTGCCTGGGTTTCTGCCCCTGAAGAAATCAACAAGAGCCAACATGAGCTACAGAAAGTCTCAAACCTGTCTCAAATGATTTTGTCACTGAAATCCTAAAACTAGGTCTCATAATGAGTCAGTCTGCCTAATTAAACCTGAGCAAACCATCATCCAGGTTTCAAATGAGTTAATTATGCATATCAACAAACTCAGAAATTACCATCAATTCCAAACCCTTTTATAGAACAAACAAAGATTATCTCATATTCCAAAATGACACTCTGGACAAATAACTGTGTCTCACAATAAATAGAAATAGATGCATTCTTTTTGAGACTGTGGCAGGAGCATGTGGAAGTTCTTTCCCTCAAAGGCAGAGATGAAGGACATTCATTAAATGTCACGGTCACATCGGAGCAGATGTAGTAGTAAAGACAATGCATGCTGATTTGTGGATGAATTTATATTATTTTCTTTTAACATGGTTGGAGAATTACACCCCTGGCTAATAGGATTCCAAATAGCTGTCACTGAGCTATGGTTTCATAATTAAACAAGCTATAGAACATGTTACAAGAATTTAGATCTACACATTATTTTTGTGTGTATGTGGCTCAATTATTTGTGCAACTCTTTTCAGATATGAGTCAAAAGTAATTCTGACTATTTGACAGAGATGCACTTCCTAAACGTCAGGAAATGGAGGTCCAAACTCATTCTATAAATGTATTGCATAACTGGTCTTGTTTATAATTAGTTGCAATACAAATCAGTTTCAAAAAAAAAAAATCGAACATCTGGATTTAACTTATAACTATTTACAATGTATTGAGGAATTATTAATGTTACTAATACTTTAAGTGCTACTAATTTGACTGAATATTGGAATATGTCTTTAAAAATCAGTTTAGATTACCTAAATGATCTAAAGAAATAATAGAATTATGTCAAAGGAAATCACAATTAAAGTGGATTTGACTTCAGTGAGTGTGTGCCCAAAGAACAATAGAATCTGTACTTGTTCTTTTAAGAACATTTTAGTTGCTTTTTAGTTTGCTCTCTTGATCCTTTAAGTGGAGGGAATAATGGCCAAATGGAAGATTAATATGCTAATCTCACACATCAAAAATGACCTATTTAACTGATCAAATCAATTTCGTACAGAAAATGCTAAGGTTCCTTGAATGTAGACCCCACAAATTTGTACTCCAGGATGCCAGCTAATTACCAATCATATTTAAATATCTTAGAATAATGCATCCACCTTTTTATTTCAAATATACCCATATTTTTATAAGAAGATTAACAAAAATTACAAAACATTCTATTTTCCTCAGTTTGTGTGAAAAAGTGCTTGTTATAATCCATTATGAAAAGAAAAAAAAATAAGCTAGTAAGATCAACACACAGGACTGGATTATCTGATAAGACTTTTACAAAATAGAGATCTTTCTTCACTAATAATTTCAAGGATACAGGCAATGAAGAGACAAAAAAAAAAAAAAAAAAAAAAAAAAGCCTGGTTGGAACCTCAAAGACAGCTTTCTACATCTTTTCTTCTCAGACATTTATTCAGACATTTGCTGCCCCATGTGGTATAGAAATATTTCATCTATAAAACATTTTATTTGTGGTTATTTTATTTTATTTCATTTTTTGAGATGGAGTTTCACTCCTGTTGCCCCGGCTGGAGTGCTATGGTGCAATCTCGGCGCACTGCAACCTCCATCTCCCAGGTTCAAGCGATTTTCCTGCCTCAACCCCCCAAGTAGCTGTGATTACAGGTGTGCACCACCATGCCCAGCTTATTTTTGTATATATATATATATTTTTTTAGTTGAGCCAGGGTTTTGCCATGTTGGCCAGGCTGATCTGAAACTCCTGTCCTCAGGTGATCCACTCACCTTGGCCTCCCAAAGTGCTGGGTTTATAGATGTGAGCCACCATGCCTGGCCTATTTGTTGTTATTAACCATAGTTTATGTGACACTTTCCAGGAAACCTCACCATATACCTACAGATTCTGAATTCTTTTATTAAAGCAATCTTAAGTATTCCTAAGTAGAAACATCCTGTTAAGAATATTTTATAAATATAAACTTTTCTGATCAAAAATATATTTAGTCTACACAGAGTTTCAGTATCTATGTTGAGAAGGAAATTAGATGAATAAGGGATTGAGTCACCAGTCTTCACTCCTTCTTCTTTTTTTTTTTTTTTTTTCAGACAGAGTCTAACTCTGTCAGCCAGACTGCTGGAGTGCAATGGTGCAATCATGGCTCACTACAGCCTCCATTTCCTAGGCTCCAATGATCCTCCCACTTCAGCCTCCCAAATAGCTGGCACCACAGGCACATATCATTTTGCTGGCTAATTTTGTTTTTTTGGTTTTTATTTTTTTCTTTTGGTAGAGACAAGGTTTCACCATGTTGCCTAGGCTGGTCGCGAACTCCTGAGCTCTGGCAATCTGCCTTCCTTGGCCTCCCAAAGTGCTAGGATTACAGGCGTGAGCCACCGTGCCCAGCAGGTACTACCCATTTTTATACTCGATATGGGTGTTCCTGGAACTGTCATGGCATTGTCAGATATGTGGCTTAATATTTTACTGAGTTTATAATGAGGTACTAGGTGAAACCTAGGTCAAATGCAGTGCCATGTTGGGTCCATTGGTGTTAGCCAGCGTGGCTTATGTCGTGTTTTTCAGGGTCTTATTGGCCCCTAGCTTATGCAGCTATTTCAACGTTTCCTTTTTGCTAATCATGTGAAACTACTGCCTGGAATTGTTTATCCTCCTGGAACTACCTTTTGTTATCCCTATTTCAAACCTACAGAGTCTTCTAGGGTATCATCCCTTCTACCTCTCTACATTTATTTAAGCATCTTTCTTTTTAACATTGTGATCTCCTTTAAGTTCATCATACTCACTCAACTTTTGTTCATCTCAGGCCTTTGCACATTGTCTTCTTTTTAACACGACTCTCTTGTCCATGTTCCCCTCACTGACTCCTGATCCTTCATTCATGAAGACAAATATGTCTTCTATTTGAGATTCTCTCTCCACTTGGGCAGACATTCTCTGCCCTTGCATCCTGCTCTTTTTCTTTATATACCCAACACATTTTAATGATTACATACATTTGTTTTATAAATATGCATATTAATATTTAACTTATTATGATGTGTATAATCTACTAGAAAATAAATTCATTTAATGAAGGACCTTGTGGTTCTTTTTCTCACCTATGTAGAATAGTACCTACCACATTGTATTTTTGAATAGATAAATGGTTCAGATTAAGAATAGACACCTTTTATGGTTGGGTATAAAATAATATGATTTTAAATATATATTTTAAATAAGTACATCAATTTTAAATTAATTAGGATTTAATTCCATCTCATCATAAATAGATGTTTTATTTAAACAGTCTGTAAATATGTTCCACAAGTTAAGCTAAATTAGATAAAATGTATACCAAAATTAATTTTCTAATATTATAATTTCAGGCATCTGAACGGTTCTGAAGAAGATACATTTATTCAAAATATATATCAAATCACATCTAATGTGAACCCTATAAAGCTGAAGACCAGTAGCATTGCTTTTTTCATAGCTTTCTATGGTACAAAGAGAACAAATTATTTCTAACCTATTTTCTGCTCTGATTGGCATTATATTGTATCCTTACTACTCTGTGGAAGCCAGCTAATGTTCATGAGACATGACTGTCATCACAAGTAAATGGAATTTCTTCCTTGTTAGAAAAGAAGAATTACATATATTACTCAATTTAAATTCTCTAGTGCTTGCTATTAACCATTGTATAGACTGAAGCATCTGGCTAGGTTATGCAGCTACCACAGACTTTAAAAGTTACATTTAAAAACAGATGACCAGATTTTTATCACATCGTACCCTCTGTCCCCCTTAGTTTCTTCTTCATTGGAAATTTAAAATTTATTTCACCATTTCTGCAAAATAGTGTCGCCTGTAGCATATAAATTAAGAAACAGAGTCAGAAAGAAGTTAATTGCCTTGCTCAGGGACACACGGTAAATCAATGGTATAATCAGTAATAAATGGATTCCTTGGTCACAAATAACCCACTCTTCTACAAGAACATAAAGCCAATGTAAATTAAACTTTACTCAGCCTAAATAATAAACAAGTTTTAAAACCCAGTGTATTTTAAAACAGCTTAACCAAGTAGAAGAGGCTATTGCAACAAAACCATATTTCCTCTTTATATTTTATTTCAGAAATGTCTATGCACTATTTCTGATAAATTACATTTTCATTCTAAAAAACGCAAAGGATGCATTCATTTTACATACTTATCAGGTTTAAAAATAAAGCTACTTTCAGTAACCCTTATATAATTTAAAATATATATTTTAATTTTAAAAAATTGCCTTTTTTCAATTCAGTTTAATTTTATTTTATAATTTGATCTATATAATAAATATATTATTATCATTTTAGATAATTATTCACCCCCAAGTCAAATTTTTATTTGTTGGGTTTTTGATAGAAATAGATGAAGAGACTAGTAAGCCTCAAAATTTGTCAACTTACTACTTATTAATGCTACATTTTTCAACATCTATATGAAGAAAGTAGGTAAAAATTATTTTTTCATTCCAATATTTGGTTTAAACATCTATGTAAACAGCCTTTGGGGGTGACATGGTTTAGGCCTTTACAGAATTACATTTACTCTATTTATTTTACTGAAGTAGGAACTTGATGGGGGATTTGTCTATCATTTATATTATAAAGAATATACTAAGAGTGTTTCTTCTCCTTGAGTGCAGTGGAGAAGCTCTAAAGCTCTATTAATTTGTAGGTGAATTGTTATCTACAAGGCTTTGCAATGTACAAGGGGACATAGTCATTTTCAAGAAGAGAAGATCATATGAAATGCTTCACAGAAAATATTTCTCCCTTAGTTTCTGCATCTTTTTCTGAAAGAAAATGTTTATGATCATCTGCACGGTGCTACAAGATAGACCACAGAAGCACAGATTCCCTACCAGCTTCTGAGGCAACTGTAAATGGGCAGGTGTCATCTCAATAGTGTTCCTATGACTGCTGAGTAACTGGAAGAGAAGACAAGACTAGGCTTTTCCACAGAAACTGGAAATTTCCATGATTCATAAAGGACTAGGAGAATGCAACTATTCATTTATCTCATCTTTTAATTAACTTTATTTGGGATAATATAATTTCTTCTTTCTTTTCCCTTAATATAGCTGCCATATATTAACAAATATAACCATTTAAAGACAACTGAAATTTCAGCTTTTGAAATTGGCACAAGGTTTCTAATCCATCATGGTGATGTCTCTGAATACAAGAGAAGTATACCTATTTCTTTAATGAATGTGAGACATAGTACTCTGGGTAAGTATTTGCATCTCTGCATTCTGCTACCTTTTACCCTATTTATATTATGTTTCCCACAAAACATCTATGTATCTTATATATTAACCTCATTTATTTAAATTAATAATCATGGTTATATTATATTACATTATATTATATTATAGTGGGTATCCTAACAGTATTTAAATTTTTATCCTGATGTTTTAGTTACCTGAAGCATAATTGTCATATCTTTACCAGTTTCTCCCTCTCAAATGAACTATAAATATCAAGAATAATTTTCCTGAAGTGGTAGTTTGATTCTGTCAAGGCATCTGCTTCTCTCAACTCTCCTATGGTTCTTAATTGCTTCTTTCATAAGATTACAACTTCTAATCAAAGATAAAAATGGTTTTGTCCAGTTCTTTAAAGTATTCACATTCCTATTTGTCAAAGGCCATATCGCTAATTCTATCTCAAGTAATATGTCATTACTTAAGCACATTTTATCTTTCCTATCATATACTTGTAGTGTTTGACTCTCAACCACATATTTTCAAAATATTATTTAAATTTTTCTTTTTCAAGAAACTTAAATTCTAAGACAAACTTACATAAAGTATGCATGTCTCTGTATTAGTAATATCCTGTTTGTCTTTTGTCAGTATAACCAATTTATTTGGAATTGTATTTATTCTCAATTTAGTCACATAACATTTAGTTAATATTTTATTAGCCTATATGCAATCTTTCATTTTACTCCTAAGTTCTAAAGGTGTTTAAAGAAACAACATACTCTGGAAACTCAAAGTTTGCTTATCAGTGATACTCTAGAATGAGTAAACACAATGTCATCTCTTTTAGATGTTTATTCCCAGGAAGCCTATTTGTCTAATATTTTTAGCTCTTCATTTCCGTGCTATTTTTTCATTATAACTATACTGAAATTGAAAACGTGCCACTTTCTCTATGTATTGCTGGTCACATCTCATTGCCAAAGTGACAATTCAATTAGATTTGTGTCACTTACTTTTTTCCTATGTTTAATTTCATCCATCTTTTAGTATTTTAAAATAGTCTGTGCCTAATCTTTGATTTAATAATTAGAGTTTATTAAATGGTGCGAAGTACAACTTTTCATTAACTTTGAATATTTGAGATGACTATCGTTAGTGGCTTGCTTGGAGTTGATGATTAAAGTGAAACAGAAAACTATAGAGTTCTTTTACTACCAAAATCCTCAAGACGGCATGGAGAATAAATAATGTGGAGAGGGGCAATATTAAGTCAGAACTGCAGCATCTCCATGAAACGCCTAATGATGTATTCACAGATATTGATCTATTATGTAATTATAAATGAATCATTATGGTTTGTAAAGATTTGACAGTTTATGTGGCAGTTTTGTTCCTCTCAATTAACTGAACTTACTGATATATAGTGTTTCCATTTAGAATTTTTTTTTTTTTTTTTTTTGAGATGGAGTCTCACTCTGTCCCCAGGCTGGAGTGCAGTGGCGCGATCTCGGCTCACTGCAAGCTCCGCCTCCCGGACTCACGCCATTCTCCTGCCTCAGCCTCCCGAGTAGCTGGGACTACAGGTGCCCGCCACCACCCCGCTAATTTTTTTGTATTTTTTTAGTAGAGACGGGGTTTCACCGTATTAACCAGGATGGTCTCGATCTCCTGACCTCATGATCTGCCCGCCTTGGCCTCCCAAAGTGCTGGGACTACAGGCGTGAGCCACCACACCCAGCCTAGAATATATTATTAAATAAAAATTTCATATCTTATTTGCCTACATATGCAACATATATTTCAATTGCATACTTTAAGTATTTCTGAAAATAAGGACATCATCAAGGAAATACAAGATTATTTTAACATACATCACAAATTGGTATAAATATATTCTTCTGTTTGACGAAGCTTTTGTGGTCTTCTATTAACATTTTACTAAGAGGTGGTATATAATAGGCTTCCAGCTCTCCAGCTACAGAAGTACTATTTGTTATGTTGATAATCAAGAAAAATAACAACTTAACTACCCATTTCTTTAGTCTCATGAGAAGCCTGAAACACCCAGGTAGCAGAAAAAAGAATGACGGAAAAGTATTATGCTGTCTATGAGAAAGCCTTCTACTTATAAATACTAAGAACTCTAAACAGAGACAAATCATAAAAGCTGATTTTTGCAAATGTGGCATTAGGTGTCACAGTAAGAGGCTTTACTAGCCTTTCCACATCTTGCTTCAACAGACAAGATTACTGTCTATTCCAAGAATATTATGTATTGATTAGCAATACAGAGTATATTACATATTGTTTAGGACAGGATCCCAATCTCACATATTGTTGGTCCCCAACCGGTATACAAGTGAGTTACAAAGAAAACATCACTCCAAACTCAAAGACCAGCTGCATCTCAGTGAGGAGGGATATAAGTTTAGCTTATGATTCCCATGAATATCAGTTCACTGCCCTTATTTTTCTGGAAATTCATTCTTTGAATGGAAGTCAGTTTCTGTGGCATACTAAGAGACTAAATGTTATAATCAATAGGGACTTCTGAACCCACTTTCATTATCAACAGTCACACACTCAAATACTTTCATGAATAAGTTATTATGTAAATACAGGAAGCTCCTAGCCAGAGATCTATTTTATGGAGCGTTTTAGAAACTGCAGAACATATATTTATATTTAACATATTATTTCTTAATATCGTGCCCCCAAATTAAATTAATCTGTGTGTGGTAATCTGTAATTATTTTAGGCATTGAGTCTTATAGTACATGTTTAAAAATATATCAGATAAGAAGAAAAAATATTTTCATAAAGTTCCAACATTTCAAAGATTACCCTGCACATAAATTATTTAACATTTCATCTTAATGTGAAATTGATGTTGATTTGATTAATTCTCCTTCACCTTTTTAAACTTGTGCCTTATTGAGCCCACCAAAAGTGAGATTAAAGACAAGCTAGTGAACATTTTTTTTGGCACACAACTACCTGGGAGGTGTTTTCAAAAGAACACACTCAAGTAATAATTGAGATTCTATCATGCAATCGTTCCCTTTAGTCAGGCCAAGGTTTCCTTCTCCCCTTTAAATGATAATAATAACTACTTAAATCAAAATGAATTTCTACAATAAATACATATGTTGCAATATTTTGCAACGTTGATGAAGTACATTGTGTTTGATCATATAGACATATGATGCAGAAACTTTATTTATACCTACAATTCCTAGATAAAACTTTTGCCCTCATGAAAGTAAGGCCTATATAGGGATATTCTGTAGAAGGTTGTTAATAAATACAAGAATTTCGGAAAAAAAAATGTTCCTCAAAATTGAAATAGACTAACCTGTGAAATATTGTTGAACTAGAAAATAATATATTTTTAAATACTAAAGGAACTAGACCTATGAATAATGGCACTGGTAAGTTTTAGAATCATTACATAGATAATGTTTAACAAATTGCAAAAGGACAGGAATTGGAACACACCAAGAAATATTCATATTGTTACGTGCATATATAGTAAACACATGCAGCCTGGATGGGAGATATGCACATCAGCTTCAGATGTGCATATCTAGAGTAGGTATTTTCAAAATTGTATAGAATGGAAAGAAGCTGACAGTTTTAATATTTTTAATATTATTTCAAACAAGGTTTACTTCAAAGATTTGATATCTCCTACATGATGATCTTTATAGAGTATAAAATCATTTTTCTCTAT
Organism: Gorilla gorilla gorilla; assembly: GCF_029281585.2. Taxonomy (NCBI): domain Eukaryota; kingdom Metazoa; phylum Chordata; class Mammalia; order Primates; family Hominidae; genus Gorilla; species Gorilla gorilla. Next base: position 100,767,081 of record NC_073238.2, on the reverse strand, counting down.
GCTTTTCTCAGGGTTGAGATGTTTAAAATATATATGTATTGTGATAGACAAAATAGTTGTCCCCAGAAGATACCTGTATTTTTTCAGAACTCTCCAGTAAAAGAGAGACTTATTGTAAGAGATTGTCTCTTGTGATTATGGAGACTGAAAAGTTCCATGTTTGCTCTCTGCAAGTTGGAAAGCCAGAAAAGCTGGTGACATATAGTTCAAAGCCTGAGACCCGGAAAGACAATAGTAGAGATTCCAGTCTGTGTCGAAGGCCTGAGAAATAGGAGTGGCAGGAGAAGATTGATAACCCTGCCCAATCAGTCAGGCAGAATTAATCCAGCCCTTTTCTACCTTTTTGTTCTATTTAGGCTCTCAATGGATTGAATGGTCTCCACCCACACTGGAAAGGACAATCTGCTTTATTTGGTCCACCAATTTGAACACTAATCTCTTCTGAAAACACCATCATAGACACACTCAGAAATAATGTTTAACCAGCTGTCCAGGCATCCCATGGCTCAGTTAAGCTGACACATAAAATTAACCTCATAATGACCAAGTTTTAATCCCTGAAATTTGTGAATGTATTCGTTTACATGGCAAAAGATACTTTTCAGATGTGACTAACCGAAGAATTTTTAAATGGCATATTATCTTATATTATCTGGGTGAGCCCAATATAATAAACAAAGGCCTTATAAGTCAGAATACATCAAAGAGAAAGATTTGAATATGCTATGCTGCTTGCTTTGAAAATAAAGAAAGGTGCCACTAGCCATTGAATGCCAAGTAGCCTGTAGAGGCTCGAAAATGCAAGAAAAGAGATTCTTTTCTAGAATCTCCAGAAGGAAAGCAACTCTGCTGACACCTTACTTTAAGCCCAGTGAAAGTTTGGACCTGCAGCTCTGTAAAATAATACATTTATGTTGCTTCAAGCAGAGTAAGTTTGCGTAAATTTGTTTTAACAGCAATCGGAAACTAATATATACATACATAATATACATAATTATACATACACATGATACTTTAAATTCAGTAGTTTGTTTTAAGCTTAGATTTTAATAGAAGATTTAAAAAGAAAAAGAATTTGTCAAAAACGCACAGATGAACTCAAACTGTTCATAATGCTAACAGCAAATAGCCAAAGACCTTATAGGTAATAGCCAGAAATGATATTTAAATTTCAGGAAGCTAGCTAGCAGTTCTTGTTAGTAGAAACGAAAGAGAGAAAGTAAAAACAAACATTGAAAGTTATCTTATTCCAACTGAGTGTTAACATTTACGAACATAATAAAAATAAAACAGATTTTGAAAGCAGAAAATATGGAAACACAAATAAACAATATAAAATCTATTATTTGACATGGTTTGAAAAAGTCACTGAAAATAATTTATCCTACTCTTTAAAACTAAAACCAACCACCAAACACACATACCTCGTGAGATTTTTAAAAAATGAAAATAAATAAAACCTTTTACTTCAAGGAAATCTGCATAAAGATCCAAGTACTCCTCTCCTATGATGAAACTAAAAAGCTGTAATAATTAAATATCATTGAAATCAAACTGAATGTTATAAAATTAATTTTAAAAGTCATGATATATATTTCTGTATGATAAAAAATGTTTCTTTTTTTATTGACCAATTTACTATGACATTTGCAAAACATTTTTAATAAAATTATGTGGAAAGATTTAATAGAACTGTGTTCTAAAATGAGCATGGAGCAAGTTCTGTATTATTATTGATGTTTTCCAACATGCAGATGCTTACACATGGAATCACTGGTAAATTTGGTGATCTGTCATACATTGTCATGGTTAGCTGATGAGGCTCTGCTTATCAAAACATGCTTCTCATATCAATTATTTTTTCTGCCTTTACAAAATAGCCAAGTACCTTGATTTGTCTGTAAATGGTAGCCATTCAACATCGTATCCATTTATGTGACTTTATGTGATTTTAATTGAATATCCCAGATACTATTCAATTTACAGTATATATATATACACTATTATATGCATATATAATATGCATATAATATATGTATATATTTGTATATGTATATATGTATATATTTGTATATTTGTATACATATACTATATGTATATATTATATACATATATACATATATATATGTGTATATAATACATATATTATAATGTATATATAATTATGTATCATATATAATATATGTATATATTATACATATATACATATATAATAGATATACATATATAATATAATATATATACTATGTAATATATATATAATATATAATATATAATAATAATATAATAATTATATTATTTTTATTTATTATATAATAAATAAATTAATTTATATAATTTATATAATAAAAATAATTTAATATTTTTATTTATTTAAAATTTTTTAAATTTATTTAAATTAAATTATTATAATTTAATATGTATTATATAATATAAATAATTTATATAATAAATAATATAATAATAAATATATTATTATATTTATTTATTTTAATTATATTATTATATTATTATATATAATTATATGTAATAATATATATTATATATAATATATATTATATGTATTATACAATATATATTATATGTATTATACAATATATATTATATGTATTATACAATATATATTATATGTATTATATAATATATAATATGTATTATATAATATATATGTATTATATAATATATATTATATGTATTATATAATATATATTATATGTATTATATAATATATATTATATGTATTATATAATATATATTATATGTATTATATAATATATATTATATGTATTATATAATATAAATATACAATATATTTATATTATATATAATATATAAATATATAATATATATACATAATATATATATTTATATATACATGTATACATATATAATATATATGTATATATATTATATATTTATAATTATATACATAGTATATAATTATATATGTATAATATGTATATGTATTATATATGTATAATATGTACATAATATATGTATATATACACACACATTTGTGTATATATATGTATATACACACACATTTGTGTATATATAGGTATATATACATATATATGTGTATATACATGTATATATACACATATATATGTGTATATACATGTATATACACATATATATGTGTATATATACATGTATATATACATATATATGTGTATATATACGTATATATACATATATATGTGTATATATACGTATATATACACACACACACACACCCATTTGTGTTTAAGATAAGCAATGGAAAACACCTGAGATTTCAATTCTCAAACCTACGAAGAGTACAAGTAGATCCAAAAACTACTTTTCCAAATCCAGTGAGTAGCATTCTTTGCAATGTTTGATCATGAAGCAAAGTTACTCGAATATGCTCTTAAGAAAAATGATGAAAACTGGTTAGAAAGCAGCTTAAACGGTTGTCCATAATTAGTTCAGAGACATTTTAATTTAATTTAATTTTAATTTTTATATTTTTGAAGGAAATATTTTTAAAGAAAATATATGAAGGAAAAACACACAGATAACAAGTACAGATTATACCTAAATTTTCTGGAATTTAACACACTCATGAAATCAGGAACTGGGGGGAAAAACAGGCACAGTATTACCTATTCCATAAGAGTCCACTCATGTCCCTTCAAGTTGCAGCATGCCCTCAACACAAGGGTAATACACAAGACCTTGACTGTAGTTGATAGATTAATGTCACTGCTTTTAGGCTTACCATAAGTGGAATTACATACTATGTTATTGACTGTGCCCCGTTTCTTTTGCTCAATATTTTACTTACTTATAAAAATTATCTCCATTGTTTTTCATATATTTAATTACTTTACTTTGTTGTCATATAGCAGTGGCTCTTAACTGAAGGGGATTTTGATTCCTATAAAATATTTGACAATGTTTGGACATATTTCAGGTTGTAACAACTGGGAAGGTAATGCTACTGTCATCTAGTAGGTAGAAAAATCCTACAATATACTGGACAGCCTCCTACAACAAAAATTATTCAGCCAAAAAGATCAACTGTTAAGAAATGCTTCTTTACAGAAATACATTCATGATTATATCAGAGTTGATTGATCCATTTTATTGTTAAATATTTGGATTGATTATACTTTGAGACTATTCTAAATAATGCAACTATAAACATTTTTGTAGCTGTGTTTTGGGTATTTTACAATAGAATTTACCTGGAAGGCAATTAAAAATAGCTCACTAGAAAACATTTTAATACAGTTCCAAATAGCCAATAGGTAAAATAATAAATTAAAAGATAAAAGGGACAATTATATTTAAAATGTATTAGTGCATTCAATATTTTTGTTTTGCTAAGTGTGCAAATAAATATTCAATAAATCTAAATATGTTTTGAGGAAACGATACATTTAAAAAGCAGGTATTTCAACACTAAAATTTAGTAATTTAGATGCTCCAATAATCTCAAAAATTCTAAATTAAATACCATCTTTAAAGTTATCTGTGGATAATAATATATTTGAATTTTATTACAAAGCATACAGAAGATAGATTTTATATTATTTTCATCATATTTCAGACTAATTTTTTAATGAATTTATTTCTAATTTATCTTAATTTGAAGAATCAAATATATTTAATTTTAAAGAGTTTCAATTTTAAGTATTGTACATGTTTATGATACACTCCGCCAATATCCCATACATTACTAAAATTAATAACTAAAATATAATGGGGAATAAAAGGCAATACTTTTCTAATGTTGGTCATATTACCCCAGAATTTTTCTTCAATGCATAAATCAAATGGGTTCTTTCCAACACTTTTTTAAAATTATCCTAAGCAATATATTTATTTTTTGAATTGTTATATTTTGAAATCTACAATGATTTATTTTACTTTTAGTTATACTGACTTTGTAAGTATTTCTATACCACGTATATATTTTTTTTTAACAATTTGTGACCTACTGTCATCTTAGATAATCTCAGCCTTTAGAAAATGTTTGGCAAATACTGAATGAATAAACTATCTACCTGATCTTTGACAAACCTAAGAAAAACAAGCAATGGGGAAAGGATTCCCTATTTAATAAATGGTGCTGGGAAAACTGGCTAGCCATATGTAGAAAGCTGAAACTGGATCCCTTCCTTACACCTTATACAAAAATCAATTCAAGATGGATTAAAGACTTAAACGTTAGACCTAAAACCATAAAAACCCTGGAAGAAAAACTAGGCATTACCATTCAGGACATAGGCATGGGCAAGGACTTCATGTCTAAGACACCAAAAGCAATGGCAACAAAAGCCAAAACTGACAAATGGGATCTAATTAAACTAAAGAGCTTCTGCACAGCAAAAGAAACTGCCATCAGAGTGAACAGGCAACCTACAAAATGGGAAAAAATTTTCGCAACCTACTCATCTAACAAAGGGCTAATATCCAGAATCTACAATGAACTCAAACAAATTTACAAGAAAAAAACAAACAACCCCATCAAAAAGTGGGCGAAGGACATGAACAGACACTTCTCAAAAGAAGACATTTATGCAGCCAAAAAACACATGAAAAAATGCTCACCATCACTGGCTATCAGAGGAATGCAAATCAAAACCACAATGAGATACCATCTCACACCAGTTAGAATGGCAATCATAAAAAAGTCAGGAAACAACAGCAACAGATGCTGGAGAGGATGTGGAGAAATAGGAATACTTTTACACTGTTGGTGGGACTGTAAGCTAGTTCAACCGTTGTGGAAGTCAGTGTGGTGATTCCTCAGGGATCTAGAACTAGAAATACCATTTGACCCAGCCATCCCATTACTGGGTATATGCCCAAAGGACTATAAATCATGCTGCTATAAAGACACATGCACACGTATGTTTATTGCGGCACTATTCACAATAGCAAAGATTTGGAACCAAGCCAAATGTCCAACAATGATAGACTGGATTAAGAAACTGTGGCACATGTACACCATGGAATACTATGCAGCCATAAAAAATGATGAGTTCATGTCCTTTGTAGGGACATGGATGAAACTGGAAATCATCATTCTCAGTAAACTATCGCAAGAACAAAAAACCAAACACCATGTATTCTAACTCATAGGTGGGAATTGAACAATGAGAACACATGGACACAGGAAGGGGAACATCACAGTCTGGGGACTGTTGTGGGGTGGGGGGAGGGGGGAGGGATAGCTTTAAGAGATATACCTAATGCTAAATGACGAGTTAATGGGTGCAGCACACCAGCATGGCACATGTATACATATGTAACTACATACATATGTACATGTGCACATTGTGCACATGTACCCTAAAACTTAAAGTAAAATAATAAAATAAAATAAAATAAAATAAAATAAATAAAAATATCTGGAACTGGAAATTCCCAGGAAAATCATAAAAAAGAAACTAGTTATGAAAGACTGGAGACCTTACTTCTAAACCACTCCCACTGAACCAGCCAAGAAGAGATTATCAGCTTTTGGCACAATTCTACATTTCTCACTTTAAGCTAGAAGCAAAAGTATTAAATTTTATTTACCTCTAATAGTTGTGCAATTTTTAAACACGGGAGAAGACTTTGTTTGAAAGAAAGTATTGTCAGATGAGTAGTGCATTCAACCAGCAGCAAAGATTTCTACATCCAGCATCTTCACTAGTGATTCATAGTGCAGTCCTAGCAACTTACTCTTTCCTGAACATTGTTTGCAAAACAAGGTTAGCAACCATTCGGATATCTTCAGAAAGATGCAGCATGGGAACCAACACTGGGGTCCTCCATGGGCGATGGAAACTTCTCTCCAGTTTATAAAGGTAGCCCCCCCCCACCATCGTTTGAGCCTTTACAAAATAAATGAAGGCTATGCACCCCCAAAAAAAAAAACAGAATTATCTTTTCATGACATTTTAAAGTAAATATTGGTGTATTGTTAAAAATTTGGGTGCAAGAGTTTAAATGAATGTCTATTTGGAATATTTTCAAAATGTGGAGTCAATATGTAATTTTCTATTTCTTTTTGAGAGCTCTAGTTTTAGTTGGTTTCCTTGTTTTTCTTGTATCTAACATCAAAAAAAGGAATATGTTAAACACGTGAGAAATGCTGTATGCCATGGTAACTAAGATTTTAACCTTTCTATGACAAGTTTCAAGTGCTGTCACACTAAAGCTCAGTTAGTTTTACAAAACTAATGGTGCCAAAAGCTAAAAAAAAGCCATTCTATAAAAAATAAATTTCAGCAGCTGTGATATAAACTATAAACCAATAGATTAGCCATTTTTAGCAAATTTGGCAGATGTAAATGAGAGAAGAAACTAGCTAAATTTCTGACAATTACACACAAAATATTTACACTTTGAGAATGTCAACATTTATAAAATTCTTCATGTTATACAATGTTTATTTTATTTTGAATTGGTAATTTTTAAAGTTTTTTTATAACTAGTTTGCTCTACTATAGCTTTTTAAATGTGCACAATATATATTCTAAGGAATGTTGAAAATACTGATATAACAAAGTTTGAAGTGACAACTCAAGCTTAGGACAACATACTTTTAATTTCAGTTTAATTCTTTTAGAAACCTTTATGTGCTTAGTGATGATAATTATTTATTTAAGGGACAAACAGATTCTGTCTTTCAACATGAAAACAGTAAATAATTTAGGCTTTTGGGAACATTAAATTTCTGTCACAAATATTCAATTCTAAAACCATAATGCGGAAGCAGCAATAGGCAATATGTAAACAAATAAGTTGGCTGTATTACAAGAACATTTTCTTTATAAAAACAACTGATGTGCAAGATTCAGTTTATGGGTCATAGTTTGCAAACCCCTGATTTAGATCATGTCATATATTTTATTGTTATACAACCAGTAGGTGAGTTTCAGAAATGATTTATGATCCTTCTTTTAGAAACATTGCATACTAAGGATGTTTCCATTTAACATTTCTACAAAAATAATTCAGGAATGCACTACAAATGGTTAAATAAATGTATTGATTAGTGTAGCTGGACATTTTTTCCAAGGGAATAAAACTACACTAAAAATAATTTGAGAAAAATAAACAGAGAAGTTATTAATTTAAAAAGAAAGTATTTTTTTCTGCCATAAACTTGATTAATTCAAAATTATAATTGCAGAGAATATTGAAACAGAAAGAAAACCTTCTTTTTCAACAAACAAATACAGCCAGGGCCTTTCAGTTTCTAGTCTAACACATAAGAGCATTGGAAACCATTACTCCCACTTTCACAACATGGAAAATAAAAGCAAAGCAAAATAAAAATCGATTATCTTTAGATCCATCAGATAAAGTTGCAGGGCAAACTGCTGTCCTAAAACCTGTTTAGTCAGACAGACAGATACAGAAATTAATAGGCTATTCACAGCAGCAGCCCAGGAGCAGAAGCCCACAGCTGGAACCAGTATTGGTAAGAGCACTTGAAAATGTAATGTATTAATTGCAAAAGGCTCAGTGTAACCTACCTTGACAGTTAAAAGCTCTGAAGGGGCAAGAAGACACACCGTTGTGAGTTTTACTTCCAGAGACCTACCCAGTTCTCAGGGTAACTGTTGAAGAAAATATTTTCCTGTTTCTGGCTGGGGGAGGGAAAAGTAACCACTCGGAAGTACTCTCAGAGCTCCCTGTTGTCCTTAACAAGGTTCATTTTTAGGTAAAACTGTATATCAAAGCGGACTGGGGGATTACCAAAGACTTACCTATCTGAGGGAAGGCATATTCCCAACTGTAGCCCCCTTTAACCGCTGATGTTGGGGAAGAGGAATAGCCAACTAAAGATTACTACGAGACTAATACCTAATTACCAAAAGACCTAATACCTAGGTCTACAGTACACCTCCCCTTGTCACACAGTTTACGACCACATCGATAGGGTTCCTGTACAGTAACAGGAGATTACAGCTAAAAGAACTGCAAGCCTCAATCCATTTAAGATATCTCTTGAAAAATCCAAACATAAGCAGGGAGACAAAACAAGATCACTAGAAAAAACTTTAGCCACTGACATGATAGCTACAGAAAGCAGTAAACACAGCCTAATTTCTTGCCAAAACAACATAAAACGTCACACTAAAAACCTATCTACCTTAGTTCCTATTATGTAATAATTTTGTCTGGCTTTCTACCAAAAAAATATGCTAAAGGTAACACACCAGCGCTGTCTGAAGACAGGAAGCAAGCATCAGAAACAGGGTAAGACAAAGATTTTGAAGTTATCACAAAGGAAATTTAAAATAACTATGATAAATATTTTAAGAGCTATAATGAAAAAGGTAGACAACATGTACAAACATATGCATAGTATAAGCAGAGATGTGGAAACAAAGAAAAATCAAAAGGAAATGCTAAAAATCAAAAAAACCTAGTAACAAAAATGAAGGATCTCCTATATGGGCTTATCAGAGAGTGCACACAGCCAGTGAAAAAATCAATAAGCTTGAAGATAAACCATAGATTTGAAACTAAGATACAAGGAGAAAACTCTCAAAACTATAAAACAGGATTTTCAAAAACCGTAAGATAATTATAAAATATGTAACATATGCATAATTGTAATAAAAGAAAGAGAAGAAAGATCAAAAGGAACAGAAGAATAATTTGAAGTAATAATGGCTGAGATTTTTAAAAATATTAAGGACAGACACTAAATTACAGATTATGGAAGCTCAGAGAACAGCAAGCAAGATAAATACTAAAAAATCTACACCTAGATATATTATATTTAAAGTATACGAAACCAGAGACAAACATAAAATCTTTAAAAAAGCCTGAAACGAAGAACACTTTACCTCTAGAGAAACAATGATAAGAATTACATTGCACTTCTCCAAAAACATTTTTAGCAAAAGTGTAGAGTGACATTTTAAAGTGTTGAAAGAAAAACAAAATGAAACGCCAGCTTATATTTCTTTATTCAGTAAAATTATTCTTCAAAATTGAAAAAAAAAAATTAAGGACTTTCTTGACGAACAAAAATTGAATTAATTTGTCACCAGGACACCGGCCTTGAAAGAAAAGTTTAAATAACTTCTTCAGAAACATGGAGAATGAAATGAGTCAGAAACATCGACCTACATTTAAAAAAGAAGAAGTTAGATGGTAAAAGTGAGTATATAGTCAAATTTGAAAACTCTAACACTGTAACGATAATGTGTAAATCACTTGTAAATTTAGAATAAAGTTTAAAAGACAACACTATTACAATAATAATACCTACGATAATTTTACAAGGGACACACGGTATAAAAAGATGTAACTGTGACATTAATTTAAAATGTGGGCAGGGGTTGTTGTAAAAATGTAGTGTATTTTATCCAAAAGACATGAATTTATGAGCTTAAAAATGTATGTCATAATTACGAGATATTTTGTAAGCCTCACTAAGATACACAACAGAGAAAAAGTAAAGGATAAAAGTACATTACTAAAGAAAGTAATCTAATCACTAAGGCAAACAGCAAAAGGAAGAGAAGAACAAAGGACTTATAAAAAAACAGAAAACAATTTAAAAATAGCAGAAGTAAGTAAACAATAACTTTAAATCTAAATGACTTATACCCTTTAATCAAAAGGCATAGAATGGCTGAATGGATAAAGACACCAGACCCAACTACATACTTCTTGCAAGAGACTCACTTCACTTCTATGGATACATATAGAGTGAAAGTGAAAGAATAGAAAAAGATATGCCAGGTACCAAGGGATACAAAAAATGAGCAGTACTTATATCAGAAAAAAAAAGACTTTAATTCAAAAACTATAAAATAGGACAAAGAAGGTCATTATATAATGATAAATCAATTAACCAGGAAGAACTGGTAAATATACATGCATTCAATATTGAAACACTGAAATATGTAAAATACTAGTAGATTGGAAGGGAGACACAGACTATAATACGACAATATTAAGGGACTTCAATAACCCACTTTTAGCAATGAACAGAGTATTGAGACAGAAAATCAATACAAAAACATTGGATATAAACTACACTTGATACAAAATAGACCTAAAAGACATACAGGACATTCCATCCAACAGCAGCAGAACATACATTCTTCTCAAGCACAGAGAGAGCATTCTCCACAATAGATCATATATTAGTCCACAAAACAGGTCTTAACATATTTAAGAATATAGAAATCAAATCAAGTATCTTTTTGGACCATAATGGTATGAATCTAGAAATCAGTATCAGGAAGAATTTTGGAAAATCTAAAAATACATGTAAATTAAACATCATGCTTCTAAACAACCAACGGGGCAAAGTGGAAATTTAAAAATAAAATTTAAAGATATTATAATATAATAAACATGAACATATACCAAAATTTTAAAAACACAACAAAAGCAGATCCAGAAGAGAAATTTATAACAATATATGCCTATATGAATAAGGAATAAAAATGTCAAATAAACAAACTGTTATACCTCAAGGAATTAGAAAAAGAACAAAGACCGAAGAAAATAAAAAGAATAAAACATTAAATATCAGATCAGAAATAAAACAGACACTAGAAAACAGTTTTAAAAAGGGAGTTGGTTTTCTGAAAAGATAAAATACACAAATTGTAGGTAGACTGAGAAAAAAAGAGAAAATTCAGGTAATTAAAATCAGAAAAAAAGAAGGTACATTACAATTGATACTACAGAAATATAAAGGGTCATGAAACTAGGATGAATAATTAAACCCCAACAAAATGCATAAACTTGAAGAAATGGATAAATTTCTAAATATATACAACCTTCTAAGACTGAATTATGAAGAAATAGGAAACCTGAACAGACCATTAACAACTAAGGAAATTGAATCAGTAATAAAAAGTCTGCTGTCAAAAAAATGCCCGGGACCTAATGGCTTCACTGCTGATTTCTACCAAACATTTAAGAATTAATACCAATCATTATCACCGCATTCAAATATATAAAGAGGTAGGGATGTTTCCATCTCGTTTTACCAGGCCAGTTTTACCTAGATACTAAAGATAGACAAGGGCACTACCAGAACAGAATTTTCCTGATGAAAACCCATGCAGAAATCTTCAAAACAACACTAGCTAATTAAAATCAATCAGAAGGAACATTCACCATGATAAAGTGAGATTTGTTCCAGGGATACAAAAATGTTTCAACACACTCAAATATATAAATGTGACAGACAACATTAACAGCATTAAGAACAAAACTATATAAGCATGTCAATATTTGCAGAAAAGGCATTTGACAAAATTCAACATTCTTTTATAATAAAAACTTTCAATAATTTATGTATAAAGGAAGTTATATCAACACAATAAAGGCCATATGTGACAAAAATCACAACTAACTTTATAGTAAATAGTGAAAAGTCAAAACCTTTTTCTGTATGTTTAGGAACAAGACAAAGTGCTGACTCTTACCACTTCTGTTTAACATTCTACTAAAAGTTTTTGCCAGAATAATTTAGCAAGAGAAAGAAACAAAAAGATATCCAAATTTAAAAGGAGAAAGTTAAAGTGTCCTTGTTTGGAGACAGTATCATCTTACGTACAGAAGGCCCTAAAGATTCCTGCAAAACTACTATAACTAATAAACTAATTCAGTAAAGTATCGGGATACAAAATAAACAATTAAAAATTATTAGTGTTTCCACATGCTAACACTGAACTATGTCAAAAAGAAATAAATTAAAAAATTCTATTTACAATAACTACAAAAAATACATAGGAAAATATTTAACAAATGAGGCAAAAGGTCTGTACCCTGAAAACTTTAAAAGATTGGTGAAAAAAATTGGAGAAGACACAAACAATGTGAAAGCACATGTTCATGGATTGGAGGAATTACCTACATTATTGTTATAATGTCCATACTATCCAAAATGATTCAGATATTCAATACAATCCTTACTAAAATTCCAGTGAAATTTTTCACAGAAATAAGAACAATCCTAAAATTTGTATGGATCCATAAAAGACCCCCAAATCCAAAGCATTCTTAAGCAAAAAGAAAAAGGATGGAGACATCAGACTACCTGATTCTGAAACATAACACAAAGTTTTAGTAATTAAAAAAGTATAGTACTGGCATACAGACACATAGACCAATGGAATAAAATAGACAGCCCACAAGAAAATCTGTGCATTTTGTGCTCAATTAATTTTTTACATAAATCAAGAATACACAATGAGGAAATTACAGTCTCTTTAATAAATGGTAATGGGAAACTCAATATTGACATACAGAAGAATAAAATTAGACCTTTGACTCACACCACATATAAAAATCAACTCAAAATGAATTAAAGACTTACATGTAAGTTCCAAAACTTTAAAACTACTAAGAGCAAAATTAGGAGAAGGGCCCCATGTCGTTTTTCTGGACAATAATTTTTTGGATATGACCCTAAAAGTCTAGGCAACAAAGGCAAAAAGCAGACAAATAGGAATACATCAAGTGAAAAAGCTTTTGTACAGCTGATAGTTACAGGAGGTAGCCAAATGCCTGGGCAGATAGGGATGGATCCCTGATGAAACCTCACCTCTGAGCGAAAGACAGCTTAAAACCTTAAAGCCAAGCTAAAAGTTAAATCCTCGGACCAGAGTGAGAACTTGTCTTCCTGTTTGGCATGCTTCCCTTGATTGATCCCCACACTTCACCTAGTTTAAATATACCTACCCTTTCCTAATTGGTTTTCTACACTGTTGTGGCCACCTTTGAGTGGTGTCTTCCCTTTAACTTTTTTGCATACTCACAAACCAATCAGCACATACTCCCCATTCTGAGTCCATAAAAGGCCTCAGACTCAGCCACATGCTGGGAATTTCCCACCTTTGAGTACAGAGACCATCCCCGTGTTCTCTCTTCACTGAAAGCTTGTTCATTACTCAATATAATTCTTCTCTGCACTCCTCACCACTCAATGTCCAGCATATCCTCATTCTTTTTGGGCATGGTATAAGAGCTCAGAAACCACAAAATCTGGGTACAAGCTATAACACAGGTGAGCTTGGGCACACCAATGTGGCTGAGCGGGGCCTGAGCAAGGGGTTGCTGGCCAGAAGTCCCCAGCTTGCAAAGTGACTGAGAAGAAAAATCCTACATCACAGCCAAAAAAAAAAAAAAAAAAAAAAACAGAGTGAAGAGACAGCTATGAAATGGGATATTTGCAAACCATGCATATGATAAGTGTCTAATAACCAAACCGTATAAAAAATTAAACAACTCAGTAGTATGAAAACAACCTAATTTAAAAGTGAGCAAAGTACCTAATTAAACATTTCTAAAAATAAGAATCACAAATAGCCAACAGGTATATGAGAAAAAATACTCAACATCACTAATCCTCAGGGAAATATAAAACCGGAATGAGATATCACCTCAAACCTGTTGGAAAGGGTTATTATCAAAATGATAAAAGATAAGTGTTGGTGAGCACATAAAGAAAAGGGAAGCCTTGTATACATTGTTGGCGGGAATATGAATTAATACTGCCATTATGGAAAACAGCAAAAATGTTTCTCAAAAAAATAAAAATAGTGTCACCCTATGATCCAGTAATCTCACCCCGGATATATATCCAAAGGAAATGAAATCAGCATGTCAGAGAATGAACTGCACACCAATGTTCATTGAAGTATTATTCACAATAGTTAAGCTATAGAATCAAACTGTGTTCATCAATGGATAAATGAATAAAGAAAATGAACTTGGGATTTATATTCTCTGCCCTTCTCACCACTTAATGTCCAGTGTATCCTCATTCTTCTTGGGCATGGTATAAGACCTCAGAAACCGTCGAACATGTGTACAAGCTATAACACAGTTGAGTTTGGGCATGCCACTGTAGCTAAGCAGGGCCTGGGCAGGGAGTTGCTGGCCAGAAGTCCCAGCTTGCAAAGTGGCTGAGAAGAAAAATCCTACATCACACTGGATTTATATGTATCACTCGCACACACACACACACACACACACACACACACACACACACACATAATGAAATACTATTCAACTTCTAAAAAGAAAAAAATCCTGTCATTTATGACAACATAGATGAATCCGTAGGACATTACGGACATAATGTTAAGTGAAATAAGCCAGACACAGAAAGACAAATACTGCATGACCTCACTTTTATGTGGAACCTAAAAATATTAACTCATAGTACCACAGAATTGAATGGTGGCCACCAGAGGCTGCGGTTGTGGGAGGGAGTATGGTTGAGGAGATGTTGGCCAAAGGATATAAAATTTCACTCGGATTAGAGAAATAAGTTCAAGGGGTCTATTGTGCAATGTGATGACTGTAATTAAAAACAGTGTATTGTATTCTTAAAAATCACTGAGAGTAGATTTTAAGTGTTCTCACCACAAAAAATGAAAGAATGTGAGGTAATTCATATGTTAATAAATTCTATTTAGCCATTCCACAGTGTACATATATTTCAAAACATGTTTTATATGATAAATATATTAAACCTTATTTATCAATTAAAATAAATTAATTAATTAAAAGTAAGCAACTGTAGCAAGATTGCACATACAAGTTTAATATAGATAAGTCAAGTGATTTCTTCTATACCAGCAAGGAGCAACTTAAATTTGAAATTAAAAATAAGCACTATTTACATTAGCATCACCTTCCCCACTCTTTCCCCATAAAAATAAAAAGAAGAAACAAGAGGGTGATTTGGGTATAAATCTAACAAAAATATGGGCAATATATAAATGATTAAAAACTACAAAACTCTCAGGAAAGGAATCAAATTTGTTTTAAATCATTGGAGAGATTTTTCGAACTCATGCATAGAAAGACTTAAGGCTGTTCATTTTCCTCAATTGACAAATAGATTCAAAACAATTCCAATCAAAATCCCAAGTACTTACATTGTGGATATAAAAAATTAAACACAGACAAACAGAAAAGATTCTAAAATGTATATGAAAAGCCAAATGACCCAAAATAACTAACACACTATTTAAGAAATCCAAATTGGAGTGCTGACAGTACCTGATATCCAGACTTACTGTACAGCTACAGTAATCTATAAAATGTGATATGGGCAGAAATAGTAAACAATCAGAACAATGAAAACAGAAAACAGAGCCCAGAAATAGATATAAACAAATAGAATAAACTGATATTTGACAAAAAAAGAGCAATCCAATGGAGAAAAATACAATCTTTTCATAAAGCTGCTTTAATAATTGGGCACATTTTTAAAAAGAATCTAGGCACAGATTTTATACCTTTTTTTTTTAATTTGGGGCAAGTCTTGCTCTGTTGCCCAGGCTGGAGTGCAGTGGTGCGATCTTGGCTCACTGCAACCTCCACCTCCTGGGTTCACACCATTCTCCTGCCTCAGCCTCCCCAGTAGCTGGGACTACAGGCACAGGCCACCACTCCCAGCTAATTTTTTTTTTTTTGTATTTTTAGTAGAGACAGGGTTTCACCATATTGGCCAGGCTGGTCTCGAACTCCTGACCTCATGATCCACCCACCTAGGTCTCCCAAAGTGCTGGGATTACAGGCATGAGCCACCACGCCCGGCAAGATTTTATATGTTTAAGTAATTTACCACAGAATTTGTAAACCATAATACTATAGAACGTCTTAGAAGATTGTATAAGACAAAATATAGATTATCTTAGACATGATGATGACTTTTTAGATAAAATAAAAACACCAAAAGCATAACTCATGAAAGAATAAAAACTTCAGTTAGACTTCATTAAAATTTTAAAATTCTGTTTTGCAAAATACATTATTATAGAAGAAAACCAGAAGCCACTGACTTGGACAAAATATTTGCAAGACACATATCTGATAAAGAAAGTGTGCTCAAAATAAGCAAAGAGCCTTTTAAATTCAATAACAATGAGAAAACAAAACACCTAATTTAAAAAGGGGCATAACAATTCTGAACTTTCATTTCACCAAAGATATACAGATAGACATAAGTGTATGAAAAGATGCTCAACATCACATCATTCTGAAGTTAAAAAAATTAAAACAAATTTTACTCTATCTACACTTAAACCCCAAAACACTAGCAATTTCAAATGCTTATGAAGACATTGATCAACAGGAACTCTTTAATTACTGGTAGGAATGCAAAATGGAACAACCACTTTGCAAGACATTTTGAAAGTTTCTTACAAAGCTTAACATAGTCATATCATATGATCAAGGAATTCTGCTCCTATTTACCTAAATGAGTTGAAAATTTATAGCCACACAAAAAGCTCCACACAAATGTTTATTGATGCTTGATTGATAATTACCCAGTCAAAATTAATGACAGACCAAACAATCCACACTTCTAAATAAACTGTTGGTCCAAGAGGAAGTTTTGAATATATTTAAAAAGAACAGTGAATGAAAATAAATATTTAAGTTGCCAGATTTGTGGTTTATAACTACGGTATTGCTGAGAAAAACATTTACTCCATTATGTTTATATTAGAAAAATCTACAGTAAATAATTAAGTTTCCAACTTAAGAAACTAGAAAAAAGGGCAAACTAAACCCAGATCAAGTAAAATGAAGAAAATCATAAAAATGAAAATAGAAAAAAATCAGAAAATAAAAATTAAACAGAAAGCCGGTTCTTTGAAAAACTCAGTAAAACTAACAAGCCTTTAAGAAGACTAACAAAGATAAAAGAGACAAGACACAAATTACTAATACTAAGAATGAAATAGAGAATATAATTATGAATTGTAAATATTTAAAAAGGAATACTACAAAAAAACTTTACACATATAAATAAGACAACTTAGTAAAAAGGCATTATTTCCTAGAGAAGTATATTCTATATTAACTTATTCAGTATGAAACATAAAACTGTAAGGCACTCTTACTAAGGAAATTGAATCTGTAACTAAAATTCTCTCCAAAAATGTTATCTCCAGGACCAGACAATTTGACCAAATATTTTAAAAGATAGTAATGCCGATTGCAAGAGGTGCAAGATAAGTAAATTTGTAAAATAAAGTTTGATAGTATAAACCTGGGCATATATCTTAGAATAGAAAAATAGATGCTTTAAAAAATAAAAGCCCTACAAAAATATTCCTGAATGTGCATTTACAATCTTAGGGGAGTTTAGTATATTCTGAACTAAAAAAACACCTGTAATTTAAAAGGCAGACTGTATTTATTTAGAAAAAGTAATACTGAGAAGATTAACAGAAAAGCAATTGAATTTAAATTAAAAATACTTGTAATATAAACACAACGTGTGTTACATACAAAGGACTAACCCCCCAAAATAACAGAAAAAAAGGCAGGAATATGAAAATGCAAGTCATATAATAGCAAATTCAAATGACCAGCATACATATGAAAATATGCTGAAATGTACTGCTAGTCAGGGAAATGCAAGTTAAAGTAAGAATGAGATATCACATTACACATATCAGTCTGACAAAATTGAAATGAGTAATAACATCTATTGTCAACAGGAATGCAGGATTAAAGTACTCTCCTACAATGCTAGAAGAGATGTGAATTGTTTAAAAAAAACCTTACAAAGCTATCTGGCAACATCTACAAAAATTAAAATTGCGTTTACACTTTGTTCCAACAATTCCATTTCTGGGAACCCATCCCTAAGAGTAAAAAACACACTTGTTTATGAGAAGAGAAGTTCAAAGATGTTTATTTTCACATACTTTGCAAGCACAAAAAGAGGACTAAAAATAATAAAATATCAATTGGTCAATGCTTTTATAAAACAATTTCAAAGCATATATTGGACCATTACCAATGTATTAAAGCAATGACACCTAGCATTGAGTGATAAATTCAGAAATGTATGCATAATAACTGTCACATTTTTGATGAGATAAGTAATGACACACATTTCCATATATATAATCAGATGACCACAAGCCAAAGTGTGAAAGCATAAAAAACCAAAAATCTACCTGGGGGCATACCGTATTTTATTCTGCTTCATGTTGTTGCATTTCACAGACACTGTATTTTTTTCAAATTGAAGTTTTGAGGAAACCCTCCACCCAGCAAATCTATCAGCACCGTTTTTCTAACAGCGTGTGCACAATTTATTTCTCTGTGTCACATTTTGGTCATGCTCACAATATTTCAAAGCTTTTCATTATTATTCTAACTTTTACGGTGACCTGTGATCAGTGGTTTTTGATGTTCCTATTGTAATTATTTTAGGTCAGCACAAACTGCATTCATACAAGATGGCAAATTTAATAGATAAATATTGCGTGTTCTGATGGCTCCACCAACCAATCATTCCTACATTGATCTTCTTCTTCTCAGGTCTTCGTATTCCCTGAGACACAAATATTAAAATTAGGCCAATTAATAACCCTACAATGGCATCTAAGTGTTCAAATGAAAAGAAGATTCATATGTCTCTCGCTTCCTATCAAGAGCTAGAAATGATTAAGCTTAGTGAAGGCACACTGACAGCCAAGACAAGTTGGAAGCTAGGTCTCTTGCACCAGTTAGCCAAGTTGTGATTGTGAAAGAAAAGTTTTTCTAGAAAATTAGAAAAGTTTCTCTAGAAAAGTAAGAAAGCAAAACAGCTTTATTGCTGATATAGAGAAAGTTTTAGTAGTCTGGATAGAAGATCAAAACAGCTGCAACATTCCTCTAAGTCAAAACCTAATGGAGAGCAAAGCCCTAATTCTCTTTAATTCTGGAAGCCTGAAAGAGGTGAGGAAGCTACAGAAGAAAAGTTCAAAGCTAGCTGACTTGGCTCATCAGTTTTATGGAAAGAGGCCATCTTCATAACATAAACATGAAAAGTGAAGTAGCAAGTGTTGATGTGGAAGCTGCAGCAAGTTATCCAGAGGATCTAGCTGAGATAATTGATGAAGGTGGCTACACTATACAATAGATTTCAATGTAGAGAAAACAGCCTTCTATTGGAAGAAGACGTCGTTTAGGGCTTTCATAGCTAGAAAGGAGAAATCGATGTCTGGCTTCTATTCTTTAAATGACTGGATGACTCCCTTGTTAAGGGCTAATGTAGCTGGTGACTTAATTATTTAATTTTTTTTGTACAAATGTATGGGATACTTGAAAAATTCTGTCACATGTATATAATGTGTAGTTATCAAGTCAGAGTATTTAGGATGTCTGTCACTTGAGTACATTGCATTTTTGTTACATATAGTCACCCTACTCTGCTATCAAACATTGAATATATTCATTTTATCTTACTGTATGTTTGTACTGTTTAACCCAGTTCTGTTCATTCTCTCCCCTCCCACTCACTCATTCTTCTCAGTCTTTGTTGTCTATGTTTCCCCTCTCTACCTTCATGTGATTCCATTCTTGAGCTCCCATGTAAAAGAGAGAACATGAGATAGTTGCCTTCTTGTGGCTGGCTTAGGTCACTTAAGATAATAACCTCCAATTCCTTCCATGTTGCTGCAAATGACATGATTTTATTCTTTTTTGTGACTAGATATTATTCCATTGACTATATCTTCCATATATTCTTTATCCATTAATCTGTTGATGAATGCTTAAGTTGATTCCATATCTTTACTGTTGTGAACAGTGCTAAAGTAAACTTGTGAGTGTTGGTATCCCTTTGATATAGTGTTATTGTTTTTTTTCCTGTGGGTAAATACCCAGTTGGTGAGTTTAAGTTAAAGCCAATACTCATTTACCATTCTGAAAATTCTAGAGCCCTAAAGAATTATGCTAAATCTACTTGGCGTATGTTCTATAAATGGAACAATACAGCCTGGTGACAGCGTATCTGTTTATAGCATGGTTCACTGAATATTTTAAGCCTGCTATTGAGACCTACTGCTCAGAAAGAAGTATTCTCAAAATATATTGATCATTGACAATGCACATGACCACTCAAGAGCTCTAATAATAGATATACAAGAAGCTTGTTTTCATATCTGCTACCATAATATCCATTCTACAGCCCATGAAATGAGAAGTAATTTCAACTTTCAAGTCTCATTTTTTAAGAAATATATTTTTAAGCCTATAGCTACCAGAAATACTTCTTCCTCTGATGGATCTGGCCAAAGTAAATTGAAAGTTTTCTGGAAAGTATTCACCATTCTAGATGCCATTAAGAACAGTTGTTATTCAAAGAAGACAGTCAAAATATCAACATGAACAGGAGCTTGAATGAAGTTAATTTCAACCCTTAAGGATGAATTTGAATGGTTCAGAACTTCAGTGGAGGAAGTAACTGCAGATGTAATGAAAATAACCAGAGAATTGGAATTAAAAATGGATCCTGAAGTTGTGACTGCCTTGCTCCACTCTCTTGATAACATTTGAAGAATCAATGAATATTTGCTTCTTATGGATGATAAAGTGATTCTTGAAATTTACTCCTTATGAAGATGCAGTTAACATTGTGATAATGACAATCAAGTATTGAGAATGATATATAAACTTACTTGAAAAAGCAGCAACAGGGATTGAGGGGACTGACTATAATTTTAAAAGTTCTGTGGAGAAAGTGGCATCAAAGAGCATTACATGCTAAGAGAAATCTTTTACGAAATGAGAGTCAATTGATATAGCACACTTCACTGTTGTCTTCAAGAAATTGCCACAGACATCCCAGCCCTCAGAAACCACTACCCTCATCAGTCAGCAGTCATCGACATCAAGGCAAGACCCTCCACCAGCAAAAAGATTCTGACTTGCTAAAGACTCTGATAATTGTTAGCATTCTTTTAGTAATAAAGTATTTTAAAAATTAAGATATATACCTTGTTCATTTTAGATATAATATTGTGGCTCACTTAATAGACACAGTATAGTGTAAGCAACTTTTATATGCACTGGGAAACCAAAAAAAAATGTATGTGACTCACTTTTTTGAGGTGGTTTAAAACTGAGCCACAGTATTTTTGAGGCAGGCTTGTAGTTTATGTGTTAATAGGGGCTTGGGTGATTGATGCCGGTGGAGTACTGAAGGAAAGAAGGGGACCCAAGTAATAAATAAAGAGAAAACAGTGAACCAAGTGGTATGCTTCTTTAAAATATTGAAAACAATATAGCTAATGCTTATGGAAGGAGCTACGTTAG
Source organism: Gorilla gorilla gorilla (assembly GCF_029281585.2). NCBI lineage: Eukaryota > Metazoa > Chordata > Mammalia > Primates > Hominidae > Gorilla > Gorilla gorilla. The sequence goes on along the minus strand of NC_073238.2, from coordinate 100,745,007 downwards.
AGTTGATGTGGTTTATTGAAAGGAAGTTACTCATTTGGGTAGACAAAATGTTTCCGAACAACAGTCTGGCAGTAAACACAACATGGAACAGCTTTCTTTTAATACCAGGTTTTGGTTTCCCTTGGTGACTATAGTCTTTAAATAGAAAATAACTCTTGAACAGAAGCTTAAGTCTTTGAAAAAAGATATAGTGGGTTTTCACACGCTTCTGTAGATAAATCTCTAAGGTATACCTGCATCATTTTCTCAAGGTTTCTATGGTCTCCTTTGTAATTACTATATTCTAAGAAATATCCAGTGGAATTTTACTTTAAGTGGAATTATATAGTTTATTATAAATAAATAAATAAATATACAGATAGATTTAGCAGACCATGAGATTTCTTATTTGTGTATTTAAATTTGTGTATTTAAATATTATTTTATTCAATACTATTTTAGTGCTTATTTGTAATAATGTAAGACATAATGCTTATTTTTTTAATGTCTTAATTTTGTTCAGCTAGGTAGTTTTAATTTTCAGGTTTAAGAACTAAAAGTCATTGCAATTGTAAAAACAATTCTTCAGAGGAAATAATCTATCTTCAGTGGGCACATTAAAAGCTTTTTGTGTGTTTAGAAGACTCAAGTGACCAAAGTAATAATCTTTTCAGGAATTCTTAGCTGTCCTTGACAGGAGCACATTTAATGTAATTTGCAAATATATCAAAATCTCATTTTCTAAAGCACACTTTTGCAGCTCCCATAGTAAAACCTAGAAACAGAATAAGCAATATGAGTCTTAAGAAAAGAAGCATGTTATAAATGATATTTCTACTAAAAGTCAATAACAAAAGTATGACAAAATTATATCTGTTAGAATAAGAAGACATATATAATCAAATTATAATAAAAAACGCATACGAGTATTGAGTTCACATTTTTAGGCAAACCAAATCACAATTCACCATCTGCCAACATCTAAATATTTAGGAGTTAAAGACAATGGCAATCTATTCAAAACTTTTGAAATAAGTGATTTTACTTGGTAATCTGTTTGTGAAAAGGACTTATTGATAATAATAAATACAAATTCAAGTGAAAAAATCTTGTTACAGAAGATTAGTTGTAATACAAGAAAATACAATATTTCTGTTCTCCCTCCACTATGAATAGCCAACTAAAGCTGTATTGAGGTTTTACCTTTAAAGGGAGGTTTTGATTACTTTAAAAATTCAGAATTGTCTCAATCCCTTTTACCACTCTGATCCACTACTCTCATTTACATCCTTCTATGCATCCATTCTGGAATTATATTTTCAATAAGTATAATTTTGATAGTTGGTAATAGATGATGTAGAATGTTATATTTTGAATGTGAAATCACCAAGCAGGAAAGTTTCCCATCTTCCAACATTGTGTAAATCATATAGTCTGAAGTTTGGAATATTTCATGCACCATTACAATAAAAACATATCAGATAAGTCTGTAAACACTGATGAGCCCCTTACATCAAGATCTGAGAGCAGTAATATATAAAGATAAGTTATATGCTAAAAGATGTTATCGGGTACGAAGCAGATCTGGGAATATCTATTTTGTACAAAAGGGGTGAGTGGTCTTAGTAAAAAGGAAAGAAAGCAGTATTTTTGGTGTAGTTGAAAAATACTACAAAAGAATATTACAAAAGAAGTGTTTACACTAACAAAAGTAAACACAACACTTTTGTGAAGTGTTTACACTTAACAAAAGTGAAAAAGTAAAAAAAAAAAAAAGGAATTATTTACACTTAACAAAAGTAAATACAATCTCATGATACATCTGCTTTTTTTGTTTTCTCCTCCAGTCTTTATTTTTGGTCCAGGGGGTTCCCATGCAGGTTTGTCACATGGGTAAATTGCATTTCACAGGGATTTGGTATATAGATATTTCATTACCCAGGTAATGGTCACAGTACCTGATATGCAGTTTTTCAATCATCATGCTCCTCTCATCCTCCACCTTTAAGAAGTACCTGGTGTATATTGTTTCCTTCTCTGTGTCCATGAGTACTCAATGTTTAGCACCCACTTATAAATGAGAACACGTGGTATTTGGTTTTCTGTTCCTGCATTAATTCTCTAAGAATGATGTCCTCCAGCATACATATTGCTGCAAAGGACATGATTTTGTTCTTCTTTATGCCTGCATAGTATTCCATGGTGTACATGTACCACATTTTCTTTATCCAGTCCACCATTGATGGACATCTAGGTTGATTTCACGTCTTTGCTATTGTGAATAGTGCTGCAATGAACGTACCTACGCATATGTATGTCTTTATGGTAGAATAAGTTAGATTTTTGGGATATATATGTGATAATAATAAGATTGCTATGTTGATAATAGTTCTGTTTTAAGTTCTTTGGTAAATCTCCAAGCTGCTTCCACATCAGCTTTTGTTTCTCAATAAAATTATTAAAAATATATAATTCATTATATAAAATCTATGATATAATGAGATAATGACAAAATACTTATAATTCAGGAAAAGGTCAAGAGTTCATGAAAACTAAAATAGAAAATTAAAACAGTATTCGAAGTAGTAAACAGCAAAAGTGGCCAAGTGAAGAAGTTTGAAAAAAAAATAGAAATGTAAAATAAAGAGAATTATGCTGTTGAAATAAAAATATTTTATTTTATAAATATACACTTCAAATATTTCTGATTTCTAGCACCCAGCAAACACCAATGTTGCCATTGAAAGCAACCACTAAATTATCGTATTTACCAATTCTCGATATTTTATGTAAGTGGCATCATAAAATATATCTCTTTCATTTCTCACTTTTTTAACTTAATGTCATTTGTTCAAGGTTCATATATACAAATATGATTAATGTTAACATTTCTTAATTTTCAGTGGTGAGTTATTTTCATCTTAAGATAATCAATTGGAAGAAGTAACTATGACTTTAAAAATCTCAAGTATAAAAATTAAACGCTGCATTGCGTAGATATTATTTGTAATATAAGTTAGATATTTAATGTAAATAGAAATTCTAGTTTTAAATAGCAAATAACAAATGTAGAATTTATTAATAGCTGGTATGTAAAATCCCAGAGAATGATAATGATAAAATAGAGGAATAAATATGAATTTTAAGTATGCCTTTACCTTTCAAAGGGAAAGTTATTTGATACTGTCAGTGAAATAACCTATTATATTAACAATTTTGAAAATGTTAAAAGTTGTTTTCTTTTCAGATGAAACATTAATCTATTTATATATAACAGCATTAATTATTGACATATATCTCCATAGAAAAAATAAATGGTAAAACAGAGAAAAGGAATAACTTTTTTTAAAAAAAATAGAATACCAGGAAACATTAAAAATTTAATTGGACCATCCTGGCTAACACTCTGAAACCCTGTCTCTACTAAAAATATAAAAAGTTAGCCAGGCATGGAGGCAAGCACCTTTAGTCCCAGCTACCCAGGAGGTTGAGTCAGGAGAATCACCTGAACTTGGGAGGTGGAGGTTGCAGTGAGCTGAGATTGTGCCACTGCACTACAGCCTAGGCAACAGAGCCAGGTTCCATCTCAAAAATAGTAATAATAATTGGAAAATATAAAATATTTCAACAATATCAATAAACTGTTTCCATTTTTAAAAAGTGGGTAAAAACAAAACAAACAAAAGCAAAAACATCACAATGAAATAAAAGTTTCAACCAAAAATTATTTACCATAATTTTTTGGATGTTCAAATGGAATATCAATCTCAGTGGATCAAAAACTTAACTCATAATTGCCTTCCAAAATATACTCTTGTTTCTCTGAGTTAGAATGGCAACAACTTTTGACTAGTAACTAACAATTTGTTAGACTCATCCTTGATGCTATCTTACTATATACTCCCAAGTCAATAAATCACAAAGTTTTCTTGAAGATATCTCAAAAATGTTAAGATCTCTTTTTTTCTATAACCACATTTCTAAAATTTAGGCTATCATCATCACTCACCTTGAATACCATAGAATGCCACGATCAGTCTCTTCACTTTTTGGCTTGTTCCATTTTAATCATTTTACCAAAGCAATTCTGGTGGCATTTAATCAAGTCCAATAACTTCACTTCTTATGGTAAACCATAATACTAGTTTCTAAGTGATTTTATATTGATCCATACAGTTAACCATAAGTTGAAACAATTTGTAAAAACTTGTATTTTCTTGCATGTTCTGCCATGCATCACAACAGTGTCCCAAAATACTTTTGTTTCCTCCCTCCCTTTCTCTTTATTCTTATATCATGCTGAACTTCTGGGCCATCACATATGCCAGTCACCTCTGGGTTGCCATATATGATGTTCCTTCTTTTTTATTTGTGTATTTTTATTAATAACTATTATGGGTATATATAATAGTTGTACATATGTATGCCACACGTGATGTTTTGATATAGGCATAAAAGGTGTAATGACAAAATCAGGGTAATTGGGTTATCCATCACCTTAAGCATTTTTCATTTTTTTGTGCTCAGAATATTCTAATTTCACTCTTCTAGTTATTTTAAAAACATACAGTAAATCATTACAATCACACCATCGTGCTACCAAATGAGACCTTATTTATTCTATCTAACTGTATTTTTGTACTTATTAACCATCCCCTTTTTACTCTCCTACTATCTTTTTCTAATATTCTAGATTCACCTAGTTAAATTCTCCTTATCTTCTACCACTAAAGCAGACTTTTGGATGCAAACACAAAGCCACTTTCTTTTCTACCAAATGTCATTTAAATCCCTAGATCACAGCATATATATTTCTTTATGTATATTCTTGGACATGACTTATGTAGTTATGAAGTTCAGAGACACTTTTCTCTATGCTGTGTATCATTGTATCAGGTCAGGAGTTTGAGCAATGTTTGGCATACTGGTCGTACAGTAAATATTAATCAAAATTATACCTCAACTTCCATAATTCTTACAGTCAATTTTCTCTATTTATAAATAATTAGCACTTCAAATCCTTTCCATTATCTTCAAAACCAAGATTTCTCTCATCACCCCAAAAACTCTTAATAATTAGCATTACATCTTACTTCATGTGAAATTAAAAATATATCTCAACTTCTAACATACTGATTCTTCTCTTTCTCGGTCCTGTAACAACACAAGTGTTACTGCTTAATCTTTTCTCCTGCACTTGGCATTACTTGTCATTCCAGCTTGTTAGACCTGACCTTAATTTATTTTAATTTTTCTCACTAATATCCTTCACAACCATAATTTCAATGAGATAGCATATTTCTTTCTGCCAATTATACATCTTATTTTGATATTAGTCTCCCTCTAGCGCCTGTTATCTTTCCTTTTCCTCAAAAATTTTCAGAAATCACTACTTGCACACATGCTGCCTAATTCTATGGGTTTATTTTTTATTCAACCTTCCACACGTAATTGCTAAATTTGCAATTAGCGTCTGGAAATACAATATAGTGGATAATTTTTTTAGTCTCTGCATCTAATTTGTAGGTACTTGTTATATTGATCATTGATCTTTCTTCACTGAAATACTTTCTACCAAATTTCTATGTAAATACATTTGTTATTTTCCTCTGAAAGTTTGAATTATCCTTACTATGTACTTAATTTCTCTTCTCCACATCTTAAAAAGTCTTAATGTACTTTCCTTGTTTATCTTTTCTTCTCATTCTAAACACTCCCCTTGGTGAATATGCTTAAAATCCAGGACTTTCATTTTACTGTCTTTATGCTGCCAAGTTGCCAAGTTGATATCTCTACAACAGATTCCAAAAGAGACTCGATTTTTTTCTTATTTTTTAATCATTTTGGGATATTCTACTTTTAAATATCTCTTTATCTAACCATTTCTCCCATCTCCGTGATTCATACTGGATTAGGAGCCACTAACTTTCAACTGCATTACTGAGTCATACTAATTCCCGTAACAGTGTGCTACCTCAATATTCTTCCAAATTGGTTTTAATTGTATAGGTTAAATTAATTTATTTTGCTTACTACTTTAGAACTGTGAAGGGACACGATATCTATTAATGTTATATTGAAATACACAAATGTATATTAAGCAAAATGAAAACATAAGTATCAGGGTGACCTATTTTTCCTATTTCTACTTCTCTCATATTAGGAATTTGACCATCGTGAAATTGCTGCTTGCTAAGTGTAACATTTTTTAAAAGATTAAATGGGACCATGTATTTAATGTGTTTTTGAAAAGTGTAACATCTTTCATAGGATATAGTCTGTTTTAACTTAAAGCAAGAAAAAATATAAAAGTTTTATGCTAGTTATAATCTTCCAAACATGAACTTTGTGTTCTATTTTTCTAGCTATCTAATCTGCATCAACCATTTGTTTCTAATGACATGCAATCTATTCGTTTGTAAGCAGGACTCCTGAGCATTATTAAGGATTTTCATCATTTTGGTAAGTATCTCATTTCTGCTTATGGTCAGAGCAATTTCAATTAGGGTGTTCTAGATGTGTAACAGGGCAAGTCCTCATGGGCACCCATTCTAACAAACGTCCCTCCATTTAATAGTAGGAATATATCACTGTAAACACTGTAGTCAGTTGTTGTATTACTATGATAGCTATTACTGTGATAGTTCCAAACTGTGTGTCTTCCATGTGGCATCCTGATAATAAAAGACCTTTAAATTTTAGGCATTATGAATTTAAAAACACTCATCAAATTTCAAATATAAAATTAAATATTATGTTAAACATGGATAAAATGATATTAACAAGGATAAAAAAGCATAGGGTCAAAAATCATGATAAAAAACATGTGATGTTTGAACATTTGAATAAGGAAGCAGAGGATCAGAGGAATGGTAAAGAAGGGGTAAGTCATTAGTATTAAAACTAAGTTTACAAACATGAAACAATATGGAGGTAACCTGTAACGTAAGGTATATTTTCATTTTCAAGTTGTAAAATTTAGGAAATTACATCCCTCATAAAATATATTTGCATAAATTGATAAAGGAAATTCGCAAATACGAGCACATCTATTTTTGTAGGAATGTCCATTATTGTAAAAATCACTATAGACATTAGCCTTGCTTTGACAAAGTTAAAAAAATCCATATCCTGAGAGCTGTTCCAGCAATGCAGAAGCCTTTCAGCATAGAGTGGTTATCTCAGCTCACACGGCTGACAGCTCTGCTAGTGTTGAAAAGCTAGTGCTGGGAAGAAAAAAAAAATGTAGGGTTTTGAAGCTTCAACCCCACTGGCAAATAGAAGCCAATTTTGTGAAAATGCACTAGGAGAAAAGATTCCAGGTAGTGAGTAGGGAATGTCTCACCTTCACACAAGTACATTTTATAGAGACAACCTAGAAAGCTATAGTACATTGTCCTTCCTTTTTTCCATCTCTGGATCCTAGACATCTACACTGAGTTATACCTTTAATAAATTGACAATATTACCATTTGATTATTCTGACAATAAATATTGTTTTGCTACTTCTTTTGTGATCCACCCACAAACTATGCAGGATTCCTTATTGCTGACTAATGGCACACATTCTTATTAAGAGTTCTGAAGGAAGAAATATAAAAGAATGTCAAATGATTCATCATCACATTATCAGCCAGCTGTCTGTCACTTATGTTCAGGGACACTATTTTTATCTCCTAACATTTGAAACTTTTAAAAGACAGCTGAAATTTTGTTCCCAAGTGTGTAAAAACATCTTAAAAAATGAGTTGTCATGTATTATTATCTGTTCCTTCTCCATGGCCATTTTAATAAACCCATCAATATTTATCGAGCACACATTATCAGCCTAGTTCTAACCTAGAAATCTTTAGAGATTCATAAGAAACATAATACCATGTCCTTGATTTTCAAAACCTAACTTTCATCTCAAGGATAACATGGGTCACTAAGCAATAGAACATGAGTACTAAGCATTAGAATGATTAAAATAAATATCTCTAAGAACACAGCAGAGAAAAAGCAATAAAACCTGGAATAGTTAAGTTGAAAAGGTCAGTGATAGAAGGAAATGTGAGCATGAACTTGAAAAATGGTTATAATTTAAAAATGAATGTGTCCCATGGGTTGACATTTTAGGTTGGGGGAACATTAAAGGCAAGGTGATTAGCATAAATTCAAATAATAATTAACTATCTATTGCATAAATAGTACATACAAGCTCCAAGACACAATACAAGGGAGAGGTACAGGCCCTGTGTACCGAGAACATACAGGAAAAAATATTTTAGTGTGGTCATGAAAGCATTAAAGTTCAGGAAGTAAAATGGACTATAAAACACGACATACAGGAACTAACACAGAGTAAGGAAGAAAAGAAAATCTTCCAGTAATATAAAAAAAAATAGATGATTTACTGGATGACTACATGTTATCTCAAAATTATTGGTGTCAGTTTCATGCAGTAAACACAATTACAAAGGTAGAATGCTATGCCAGTGTGTGAGAGATGAAGGTCATCAGGAAGGCAAAATTGGATCTCAGAGCATTAAGGGTGTCGTGGGAATGGAATAGGCAGAAAAGGGTAAGAGCTAGTGAGCGGGTGATAAAATCATTTAATGTCATTGTAAAGTATTTCGATTTTATTTTTAATATACTTGAGAGTCCTTGAAGGATTTTTATGAGAGGAATGATATTTTCATTTTGAAGATGAATAATTCTTTTTTTTTTTTGCTTCTGTATTCCAAATATTCTTTTCCTATACTCTTTTTACGCATTATCTCAAGGAATTATGGATATCGAATTAGCATTGTTAAATTATTCTTCCATTATGACTGTGGACACCGTCAGTGTACAAAATGAGTAGGAAAGAGGAATCTTAACGTCTTCTTTGGAAAGCTAACAACCAATTAGAGGATATAAATGATATGCATACAGCACTGAAGAATGTTTAAGATAGGATAAAGAGACTTCTTTGTAAATTGTGAAATAAAAGTGTAAAGATGATATAAAAAGAAGGTGAAGACGAACACTTATAATAGCAATTTCTTCATGAATTTTGTAGAGCCTGCCCAACTCAGAAGTTCACACTTAAGTTCATTAGCAACTTTATTCATATAATTATTTTTTACTGTGAGTGAAAACTTTCTTACAAAAACAGCAAGCATATCTAAAATAATATTGTGTTTCCTTTAACAAAACATTATTCTAGCAAATAATTTGCACTTAATGTGGTGCAGGTGCCAGAGTTTTTGTGCCGTTGACGATGATTCACAGAGCTTAAACACTTTTTATACAGTAAGTTTAGGTTTATTGTCAGTATAGTTTTGATATTTCCACAAAAATATTTTATATGTTTTTCAACAACTCTGACACTGATATTTCAGCCCATAATTTTTCTGAAGTTCTAAGCTATTTTTTTAGAAATGTAAAAAATATTTATTTATCATTGTCAGATGAGTAGAAAATAGTATTAATTAATAGATGTGTTTGTTTTTTATTTAGAATACTGCCGTTTACTTCTCTCAGCTCCCATATTTTCTTGTTAACCACTTTATTCTTTTCCTTAGCCTGAATTAAAGGTTTCCCTATGTTTGGATAGATAGTAATCTGGTAAACAGGCAGGCTAGCTACACTACACTTGGAAATATATTTTCATGGGAGCCATAGAAAATAAACCTTAGCTTTGAAAAATGGCCAGTGTGAATTTTTTTTTATTATTATACTTTAAGTTCTAGGGGACATGTGCACAACGTGCAGGTTTGTTACATATGTATACATGTGCCATGTTGGGGTGCTGCACCCATTAACTCTTCATTTAGCATTAAGTATATCTCCTAATGCTATCCCTCACCCCCCCATCACTGGCCATCAGAGAAATATGCAAATCAAAACCACAATGAGATACCATCTCACACCAGTTAGAATGGTGATCATTAAAAAGTCAGGAAACCACAGGTGCTGGAGAGGATGTGGAGAAATAGGAACACTTTTACAGTGCTGGTGGGACTGTAAACTAGTTCAACCCTTGTGGAAATCGGTGTGGCAATTCCTCAGGGATCTAGAACTAGAAATATCATTTGACCCAGCCATCCCATTACTGGGTATATATCCAAAGGATTATAAATCATGCTGCTATAAAGACACATGCACACGTATGTTTATTGCGGCACTATTCACAACAGCAAAGACTTGGGACCAAGCCAAATGTCCAACAATGATAGACTGGATTAAGAAAATGTGGCACATATACACCATGGAATACTATGCAGCCATAAAAAATGATGAGTTCGTGTCCTTTGTAGGGACATGGATGAAGCTGGAAACCATCATTCTCAGCAAACTATCACAAGGACAAAAAACCAAACACCACATGTTCTCACTTATAGGTGGGAATTGAACGATGAGAACACATGGACACAGGAAGGGGAACATCACACACCGGGGACAGTTCTAAGCTATTTAAATAAGAAGCTGAGGGAAAAGGTAATACAAACAATATAAAAATCACTTCAACTAGGCACCCACTTACTACTCATAGTAATGTTGAGAATCTCAAATAGACCTGGTGAAAAACATAGGGTACATGTTCACATTGCTTCAGGAAAATACACAGATTTGGCAAAAGACTAAGCTAATGCCAATGACATGTAAATTAACACTGGCTTTTCACATCTTTCTACTTAATATCAGAGACAAGAAATTAAATAGGAGGAGTGCAGAAGTAGACATTTCTTATCAAGATAGCTTTAGAAGGAGAAGCCAAACATAGGGTTTTATGTATATTTGTCCTCCCTGCAAGATCTAGACTGCCAACACTGAGCCTCATAAATAAAAAATGTGCCGTGCTGTGATATTATCTTCACAATTAAGAATACCACTATATTTCATTATATTTATTGTCATTCCTTTTTTCTCATTAAAAAACAAAATATTTTGCCTTTACTTATTAAATAATTTTTCCTTTAAAATACAAAAGAGCTGATTGAAAAGCTAGCTATCTCTATATCAGTACATAAATGCATATTTAGAAATAATACATGTTAAAGTATTTCCAGATTATGATATATTGCCTCTATATTATTCTTAAAGAATTTTAACAAAACAGTTATTGACAATTGCTGAAAAACATATCGTGATATATTTCTCAAATGTTAAATATTAATTTCTATTTAAAATGACTGTGAAAACAAAAATCTTTATATTTTTGAATAATTAAGAAATTTTCAGGAAACATTTTAATTAAGAAAATCAATTGACATAAAACTTGCCTACAAATAGGAAAAGTACCTATAATACATCATAAAGATGAAATTTTAACCACAATATAGTGTTAGAATCTATGATTTCCATACATTTTAGGATGATATATAAATCTTATTCTTTGTTTTATAGAAACCAGTTTATTCACACTGAGCAACACATTTTTCATTTGAGAGTAAACATCTCCCTCTTCTGGAATTTGTATTAAATTCAGGAATCAAAAGATTTTATTTAAAAAGCTTAACAATTTCAGTTCACCATGTAGATATATATTTGAAAGCTTATCAATAGGTTTTATATATAGTAATTGCTCATCAGAGCTTTCAAATTCTATGCAATATAGATTTTATTCATTTAATATTTTTTGCTCATTAATTATAATTTTACTCTTTATTGTAATCTTAAAAGTTTAAGTGAGCAATTAAAATAAGATTTACTATTAGGAATATATACTAATAAATAGTACATATTTATTTTTATATCTAATTTCGTATGTGTGCACTTTGAATTTCGTTCACCTTCATGGTTTTCAGTGTGTTTTTTTGTTATGTTTATTCAGAAAAAGCTCACCCATGAAGTCACAATAAAAATAAATATAGAAGTAATTTTTAAAGTAAACTTAAATACAAAATAATCAAAATACTAAGAACTTTTTTTTCATTTCCCTAAGCAAAATTTCAAGACCTCTCAAATATAGCATATATAAAAACATGGCTTTGAGATCTACCTTTTTCATGTTTTAAAATTTTTACTTCTTTAACCCAAAACTGCAATGTATTAAAAATAATGAACAGAGCATTTAAAATAAAAATCTGCAAAATCATCCTCAGAAGCCTTAAGAAAACATATTTTTGATATATAATCATAGACTTTCCTAACAATTTTGAAAGATTTATGGGGTAATAAAATCCAAAATCTGTTAAAATATTTTAAAAATTCTTATCAGAAACAACTTTTGTTGCTCTCATAATTACCATGGGATGACCTGAATCAAAATCATATATCTTATAAAATTATACACATGTATTCTTATTCTATAAAAACATTGGCATATAAACCTGCAAATAAAGGTATCCAAAGTGATACAGTTGTTCTAATGTTAAAGAAACTTTAAAGTATATTTTCTATTGACCAAATAGAAGTGAAAGAAGACATGACTAATTATGTTGTTAGAAAATTTGTTTTGGAAACATGTTAACAAATTATTTATAATAATTCTTACTACCCCTTTTGCTGTCACCTGAAACAGCCAAACATGTTTTTTCAGAAAAAGGAAAATAACAAAACTAATAAACTACAGATTAGCCATCGCATACTACAATAAAGTGTAATTCCACAATCACAGGAGCAATAACACATAATAATAAGTCAGATTGGTTTGCTCTAAAGTTCTTACTCTGAAGCTATTAAGCTTACCCACCATTGGGACAATTTTATCAGTAGATATAGATATTGGGTGTCTTTTTATCCTGTTTTCTCAGTTTGTGTCACTAGTTTAGCAGATAGCAATGAGATAGCTCCAGCCATAGATGAAGCTAGAGGAAAACTCTTTCCTAGTAGAAATGCTTATCTTTGTTCCAAGCTTCTCAATTAATTCCTGAAGAGGTGTCAACTCATCCTTATCAGTCAGATTGAGCTCTTAAACAAAGAAAATTAAGTACTTAAGAAAGTGTTGAAGTGGGCTTCCTCTGCTTTTGCATCACAGAATCAATGTGCTGCTGATAAATACAGGTATAAACCCTAAACAAACACTTGAGAATAAATAGGCTTTGTTACAAAGATTTTGGGAAATGGGATAGTAATCTTAGAAGGAAAATGAGTATCATCAAGCTGATTTAGAACCAAAGTCATCAAAATAACTCATGCATTTTAGAAGAGTATATGTGATTAGCTTTTTAATGTTAATATAACCTGCCAAATAAATTTATATTTTGGATATGCAGACACGACTGGACGGCTTGCTCCAGGAGATAATTCTTTAATATTCTGGTAGAAAAGTCCACATTGTTGCATGTGATCCATTCACTGAAGCCCTCTCCCTCTGGCAATATAACAACTTGTCTCAAATTCCACTTCCTGATGTTGTCTTTGCATTTTTTAAGAATTTATAGTGAGGAAACACTTCAGGGATATTCTTCTCTTCTTAAAAGTTTTAAATGAGCTGCTGTTGAAGAGGAAGCTCATCTTCTCTCTTCAGGAGAGAGAGGAGGGGCAGACTGTTCTCAGAGCACCACAGAAGCCCACATGGCTGTGGCAGGCCAGGTCTCACCAAAGGCCTCCATAACAACTGTTTCAGTGCTGACTGAGTGGTTAAGTTAAATATTAAAAGCCAGTGCCCTTATACAAAGGCTGGAATTAAACAGAAGCCCACCAAGAGTTTTGACTAGGCCTTTCCTGAGCCTTAAAGCATGAGAAAATAATGAAGGAATTCTTAACAGGACCCATTTATGAATAAATAAGTTTTATTGGGGATCTGAAGAAACTCCCTAGGCCTCCACAAACAAGTTTACTGGAGGCCTGAAGGAAATCCCCAAATTCCCATGATTTAGCAGGAGACAAGATAAGCGTAATCACCCAAGCACCTGGACCCATTTAGATTAAGTAAATGTATTGAGGCTGCAGAGGAAAGTCTTCAAGATTCAGACCTTACTTAGAGATTATAAGAAGTTAATCATTTATGTTTTTAGATGAATGCACACTTACATGTAGACATATAGCTTAGGAGGTATATAAACTCTGGAAAACTGTAATTTTGAGCTGGTCTGGAGATAATTTCCAGGCCTTCTCACTGTAACTGGTTACAGAAATAAAAACTCTCTTCCTCCCCCATTTCATTTGCATGTCGTTATTAGGCCGCAAGAAATAGCAGCCCAACCCTCAGTTTGGTACAGGAACATGGCCACTTATCTAAGCTGGGGTCCAACTGGTTAACGGTGCAGTGGCTGCCCCCTCACCTCACCAACTACAAACATAGACCCAGCTACAATTTATGATCTTACTTGTATGCTCATAAAGAAAATAACACAACCTATGAGTTTGATTTTTCAGAAATTACTTTCTTTCATTTTTTCTTTTTTTTAAGATACAAGTCTCTATATCACCCAGGCTGGAGTGCAGTGGTGTGATCATAGCTCACTCTATCTCTAAACTCCTGGGCTCAAGGGGTCCTCTGGAGTCACTGGGATTACAGGTTGAGCCACCACACACAGTATATTTTCATTATATTTATTGTAGTTTTACAATTCTACCTTTATGCACATATAAGAATATGAAATAACTAACATATTGAATAATAATAATAACTTTTGGAAACTCATCTTTATAAATATGTAATATGTTATGCTGTAGTTCATGTGTAGTCATCTTTGCATAGTTCATTTAAAATTAATATATAATGCGAAACTGTATGCCTTTCTCAATAACATATTTCCTGTTTTTTATTTAATTAATGCATTTATTTATTTTACTACAAATAATGTTGCCTTGCAAATTATCTTACAGATATCCTGCTATTGATAGCAATAGGAAACAGACAAATTCCTAGGCAGACAGGGACAGGTCCCAGTGAAACCCAACCTTCAACTCCCAGACAGCCTGAAGCCTGGAAAGTGAGCTGCCACTTAAGGGTGCAGTCCACAACTGGAGTGAAAATTTCCTCAATGCCTTTTAGCCAATGGAATGATGCTTTTTCCAGACCTGTGCATGGTCGACTCAGCACACACACCCCCATTCTGAGCCCATAAAACCCCCAGACTCAGCTTCAAAGACAGCTACCTGCTTTTGGGCCCCTTCTGACACAGAGTGCTACCCACTTCAGGTCACCTCTCATCGTCCAGAGCGTTTCTGTCAGTAAGTAAAATTCTTTTCTGCCTTGCTCACTCTCCATTGTCTATGTAAGTCATTCTTCTTGGTTGCAGGACAAGAACCCAGAACTCTCAAATGGTGGATGTGAAAAGCGCTGTAACATGTGCTCTTGCTCGCCCAGCTACAAGAGTGAAAAAAATTGCTGGGCACCATATACCCCATTCGCCAAGCCATGGATGGAGGGACCGAATGAGCTGTGACACGACCCCATTCACCAAAGCTGCAGGTGGAGGAGATGAATAAGAGCTGTAACACTTCCTGGGGGCTCAGGCAGAAGCTGTAGCACCCCTTGGGGCTAGGTGGCTGCTGGCATCTTCAAGTTTTCAGGCACTGCCACTGCATCCCCCTCATCCAGACACCAGTGCCCAGTGGAGAAGCTGGTTGAGGCATGCCCAGACCAGCCACAGGCTGAGCACAGAGCTGTGATGGTCGCAGGGTCTGGGGCAGTAGTGTGAGCCAAGGGAAGCCTGCATGGGGTTGAGTGGGCACAGCAAGCCCAGTGGCCCAAGTGAAGACTGAGAAGAAGCACCTCCAGCCATGGAGATCTCCAGCTGGCAAAGTGGCACCAAGAGAATCCTGTGTCACCATATGAACTAAATTTAATGCAACATGAATTGTATTTGTAAAAAGTTGTATCAGTTTCTCTCACAACTTACAACGCATAAGATATCTGCATGTTCAACATCAATGTTGCCACTTTAAATTATAAAGTGTTTTCATTTTTATACTCCTGATTAGGTTTGAGGTAATTTTTCTTGATCAATTCTGTAGTTCATCATTTCTTTTTATGACATTTTGTCTTCTATAACCTTTTTTGTTAAATCATAGCATGCATAAAAGAAAATGCACAAATTATATGAGAACAGCTTGATGAGATTTAGCAAATATAAATGTAACCAACACAACATTTAAAAACCACAACACTATCAGCATTCCAAAAGTCCCCTGCATCTTCTTTATCCATTCCTACCCTTTCCTACTTCCTAAAACAAGCCCATATGGCTTAGTTTACATTTTCCCTCATTTGAAAGCTATAAAAATAGAACACAGTATTTTTGTGTTGTTTCTTTTATTCCACAGGTTAAGAAAAAAATGCATATATCCTGGGATATGTGGTATTCAATTATGCTGGGTTTGTAAAATTACAGGGTCATAATTACAGGGTCATATAATGTGGGTATATTTAATTTTAGGAGATACAATCATCTTTCCAAAATGGTTTTACTACATTTTATACCCATAGCAGCATATATTACCCATTACTAGATTAAGGCAGTGATCCCCTACAAGTAGTTTGTTACAACTTTAAAGTTGTTATCAATTACCATAAATATTGACTGTATTTCATTAAATGTTATCTGCATTCATTGAAATAAAATTTTCTCTTTTTTTCTATTGATGTGGCAAATCACATTGCCCTTTCCCCAAATTGTTCATTGAGAAAATAATCAATCCAGAAAACTAGTACAATAAACAACTATATAACTTTTACTCATTTTCACCAAAGATGAAGACTTTGCCACATTTGTTCTGTCTCTATCTCTGTCTCTGTTTCTGTGTGTCTGCTAATACATTTTCTTTGCTGAAACTTACATTGAGCATTTCCATCCCTCCACATTTTCATGACATTGACTTTTTTGTTTGTTTTTTGTTTTTTTGAGACAGAGTCTCACTCTGTCTCCACGCTGGAGTGCAGTGGCACCATCTCAGCTCACTGCAACTTCCACCTCCTGGGTTCAAACAGTTCTCCTGCCTCAGCCTCCCGAGTAGCTAGGACTACAGGTGCATGCCACCATGCCGGGCTAATTTTTTGCATTTTAATAGAGACAGGGTTTCACCGTGTTGCCCAGGCTGGTGGCCAACTCCTGAGCTCAGGCAATCCACCCACCTCAGCCCCACGAAGTGCTGGGATTACAGGTGTAAGCCACTGAGTAGAGTCCAGTTTTCATGAATAGACATTTTTTAAGTAAAAAGCAGTATTTCATACTTGAAATAAACACACGTTAGTTGTGATGAATTATCCTGTATAGGCCAAGTACTCCTCCCTTATCCACAGGGAATACAGATCCAGGTCCCCAGTGGATGCCCGAAACTGTGGATAGTACCAAACCCTATAGATGATATTGAATTTTGATCTGATAACTGAGACAGCTCCTAAGTGACTAAGAGGTGGGCAGTGCATACGACATGAAAACACTGGACAAAAGGATAATTTCCATCCAAGCAGAAGGAGGGGGACAGCAGAAGTTTTTATCACACTACTCAGAATGGTGCATGGTTTAAAATTTAAGACTATTAATTTCTGGAAGTTTTGTTTAATGTTTTCAGACCACAATTGACCACAGGTGACTAAAAACCATGAAAAGCAAAACTGTTGAATAATGAGGAGGGACTATTTTATTCCAGAAATCAGCTACCAATAATAATTTAAAATTATTTTGTCTATGTTCAAAAAAGTGATGACCTGTAATTTTTCTTTCATGTGACATTTTTATCAAGTTTTGATGTCAGAATTATGCAGACACCACCAAAGGAGCTGTGAAATGTCTCCTTTTTCTCTGGAAGAAGGTTAAATATATGTAATCTATTCTTAAAATATTTGAACTAAACCAATGATAAAGTTATCTGGGCCTGGGAGTTTCTCGATGAATTCTTAAAATTATACATTCAATTTCTAATAAATATATGCAGGATTATTCATAATTTATATGCTTTCTTTATCATTTTCTTTTTTCCCCCTAGGAATTTGTCCATTTCAACTGAGTTTATAAAATTACTTATAATAAAGTTATTCGTATTCTCTTATCACATCTTTAATGACTTTAGAATCTTTGGGAATTTCTTCTTTTTTCTTACCTAAGTCATTTTATGCCTTTTTAAGAATTTAATAATCCAAAGGGAATATCAATTTCACTGATCTTTTCAAAGAACTAATTACATTTTGTTTTTCTTCACATTGAATTATTTTATAATTTACTAATTTTAATTTCTATTCTATTAACTTATTATTTAAGTTTAATACGTGTTTTTTAATTCTACCTAGATTCTTGAGATGGATGGTTAGCTCATTAGTTTTCATCACATCACATTGTAATAAATATAATTAGAGCTATAAATGTGTCCAACAATATGACTGGAAACAGTGGAATAGTGAGTTTAGGAAACTATTCCATTTCAAAAGAGGTGCATTAATTATTTATATTAGCTCTTCCTCAAATGCAAACATTCCAAATTATAACATGTTGTAGAGAGCTATATGATAAAATAACCGTTATTAATTTTTGTGGAACTCATATACAATGACATGACCAATTATAATACACTTTATTATAAATTATAAATGAGTTAATGACATTCTTCATTTTAGGCTATAATCAAAAGGTAGGATAAATTAAATATTACAATTCTCTATAACGTTTGTAATATCTAAATTGTTCATTGCAAGAGTAACCCCAACACTCTGTTTTCTTATGCCCATGGAGGAGTAGTATTGCCATTCTGTTGGGAGAAGTCCCCCCAAAATCTGGCCATAAACTGGCCCCAAATCTGGCCATAAACAAAATCTCTGCAGCACTGTAACTTGTTCATAATGGCCCTAATGCCCAAGGTGGAAGTTTGTGGCTTTACAGGAATGAGGGCAAGGAACACCTGGCCCGCCCAGGGTGGAAAACCGCTGAAAGGCATTCTTAAGCCACAAACAATAGCAAGAGCAATCTATGCCTTAAGCGCATGTTCCTGCTGCAGTTAACTAGCCCAACCTATTCCTTTAATTCAGCCCATCCGTTTGTTTCCCATAAGGGATATTTTAGTTAATTTAATATCTATAGAAACAATGCTAATGACTGGTTGGCTATTAATAAATATGTGAGTAAATCTCTGTTCCGGGCTCTCAGCTCTAGAGGCTGTGAGACTCCTGATTTCCCACTTCACACCTCTATATTTCTGTGTGTGTGTCTTTAATTCCTCTAGCGCCACTGGATTAGGGTTTCCCTGACCGAGCTGGTCTCAGTACCATTCTATGAAAAGCTTGTTACATAAAAAAAAAGAAAAAACTATTACCTTTATATATAGTTATCAACATTAATGTTCAGAAATTGCATCTCTCTGGAAATTATGTTTAAAAGAAAGATAAATGCATATTACAAATTTGGACAAATATTTCCATTTCTTTTAGGTCCAGCCTGAAGAAAAGTCCCAAGCTGTGAAACAATTGAAATATTCAAATTTAGGGCAAGATTCTTTATTATTCTAAGTTTATCACAAACTTTAAACCTATAGAAGTTTTCTATTATGAACCAAAATAGGTATTATAGTAAATCATCATCATTGTCCCACAAGTTGTCTCCCTACTAATGATGACTAAACTGTCAACATTTGCATTAAAGCCTATCTGAAATTTTATTCATCATATTAAAAAATAAGTTTTTTTCTTTGTGAAATTAGCATTTAACATAAACGAAGAGTGAAATGTTGAATTATAAATAATAAGATTTCTTAACTCTAGGTATTTATTTTTTCTTGGGAAAGTACCTTACATGAAATAACAAGTAATACATTGTTTGTTCTCTTACTAAGTATCTAGTAGAGATGTTTTAGAAAATTATCATGTCCTGAAGGACAGCAGAAAACACAGAAAAAAGAGCTGAGGAAATTATAATTAGCTGCATCATTATAAATTGCCTCATTTATTATAATAGTTGGTTAGATCTCATTTTTCAAAAGTTCAGTACACTGGCAGACCTTCAGAAAGCACATCTTATGTATATTACATCTGATCTTACTTGGACAAGGTGTATGGCATTCACTTTCTAAAGAGTATATTTGAAACTCTCAAGAGTTCTTAATTTATATATTTTTAAATGTAGAAATGGAAATAAAAACAAGATGTAGTTAAGAAAATGATCTGCAGTAATTGGTTTCATGCCATCAAATCTTTTTTATTTCGGTATAAATTTACTTTCTAAAGCATAAATTGCAGAATACTTTTCATAATGCCTTGAAAATATTTTAAAATATTATCTTATATGCAGTCTAACAAGTGTATAACAATGGTGTATTAGTCAGGATTCTCCAGATAAACAAAAGTAGAAGGGCAAAAAGGACAAACTCCCTCTATCAAGCTCTTTTATAAGGGCACCGGATCCCATTCATGAAAGAAATGTCCTTTCACATAATCGTATCTTAAGTTTCTCACAAATTAATACTTTCACATTGACAACACCTGAAATTTGGAGGGAACACAATTCAAACCATAACACCTACCTTTCAATCAAGTTCCTATACCTTTTTTACTTCCTTTCAATTTTTAATATCTATTTAGGGTATATATTAAAAATTCTAAAGTGAAGTAAACTAATTAATCTTGTAATTCCATGATGTCACATCAACACATTCAATCTTGGAATATGTTTTAAAATATATGCTTTTCTATGGACCTTTATGTATGAACCTTAGTAGGAAATATCATCAGTTTGTTATCTTAAGTTTGTTTTCATCATTAGAATGCTATGTTCTCACAGAGCACCTGACATTTTGGTACTCATTGCACATGTGCCAAAAAATGACTGAGGCAGAGAATGAAGAAATATTACTAGATGATGTATAGATAAATAATACAGTAGAAACTTTAAAATGTTTAAGGTAGCAGGTTTCTCCTGTATTCCTAGGGTCTCAGGCATTACAAAAATCACTACAGAAGCTCCTTGACTTGCAATGGGGTTAAGTCCTGTAAACCATGATAAGCTGAAAATATTTTAAGTTGAAATGACTTAATGCACGTAACCCACTGAATATCATAGCCTTGCCAGGTCTACCTTAAACATGCTCAGAACATTTACATTAGCCTATAGTTGGACAAAATCACCTCACACAAAGGTTATTTTATAATAATGTTAAATATCTCATATAATTAATTGAATACTCTACTGAAAGTGAAAAACAAATGTTTGTATGAGTGGTCAAAGTATGAGTTCTGCTGAATGCATATTGCTTTAGCACACACATAATAAAACCAAAAAATTCTTAGTCAAACTATTGTTAAGTCCAGGACCTTGTACATTTATTTGAAAGAATCATTAGGCTAGGGAGATTTTTGAATATGCTTTATAAATTTCTAGAGGTTGCTGTGACACATTTCAACAGTAAACCTGGGAATAAAATATTACTAAAAATATAGTTTTGTTATATTAATCTGTTAAATTTTTAAAGTTTAAATGTCAAATTTGAAAGTTAGAATTATTATTATCCAAAAAAGACACTAGAATTATTGAATAGTGGATAAAGAGATATATGAAAGAACAGAGATCCTGTGTAATATAGTCTTTGAAACATAAGCCTCATAATTGTAGATTTAAATTATCCTTACTATATGGGTAATCATTTGTCATAAGCCTTCACATCACTTACAAACAATCCTACTGTTTTATTAACAACAGTGAGGGCTATGCAGATATATTATAGTCTATTACAGAAAAGTCAGATTATGGGTCAATGACAATGCCTGGCAATGGCAGAAGGCAAAGATGTTCCTAATTTTCAAATGTATACATGTTCTTATAATAGTAATCATAAAATATGAAAAACATAAGCAGGTAGAAATAGATCTAGTGATGCTTTAAACTTATACATTATTAAAAACTTCCAACATTAGAGGACAGTTTAAAGTACAGTTTAAAATTCTGAATATAAATTAAATATAGATAACGGAATTGAATTTATAAAACACTTTAACAATTTGAGTATCTGTTCAGCATTACTTTAAAAACCTTTACAATAAAATATAACAAAAAGATATTACAAAATTGATTTACTGTGACATCACTGCTAAATAATAGCTTATGGCTGAAATTTTTCAAATTGAAATAATTTTAATAAATTAAATAATTAATGTTCTTATGTCTTTTATCACAATCTCTATAATTTAGTGAGCTAGTAGGTTAGAACTTATATCTAGTATGAGATTCTCAAAAAGCTTCCATCTGTGACTCAAGTAAGATAAGTGAATTTATGCCATTACAAATTCTATAACGACATATTTCTGTAAACTCTGCGCCTCAAGTATTTTATTGTCTGCATACCCAAATCAGACCACGATTTACTGAAGTTTTACTTTCCTTATCTTTAAGTAGGTTTAATATATGTATAATAGAGCAAGGACATTTGCTGTATATATTTATGATGGTCAGTTATTGTAGTCTATATCCTTTGTAGCAAAGTAAAATGGCTTTATCTGTCAGAAACAAGAAAAATGATTTTTATATTTCAAGGTTGAAAATATGCATTTTATGAGGCAAGGAACAAGTCTTTTGAAACCAATTGAAAGAGACTTTCATTTGTAAGGGAAATACACATTTTATTTTATTTTTATGGTTTGTCACTTTTATACTTAGATGATGAATCCTGTTAAAACCAAGAACAGTTTCATACCTCTTGTTGATTTTTATTTCCTCAAGGTCAGAAAAACTAAATCCCTTTTTATTTATTTTTTATTTATTGCTTTTGAAATAACAATTTTTAAGCAAATGGAGTAGTTAAGAAGCAGAAACTGTCCCTAATGAGAAAAATGGTGGACAAAATTAAAGCTACAAGAAAAAAATGTCCCTGGTTAAGAAGTGAGATTGCTGTCACACCCATTCTGCTTGTAGAATGACATAGCTAGATGATATCTGCACAAGAAGTCCAACAGGAGTCAAGTTTGATGCGGAATGTTTCTATAATGTTTCATGATATCACTTGCAGAAATCCAATATTAAAATGCCCCATGTATATTGGCATGTGCCACATTAAGAATGGAATTTTGTAAAAGTAGGTGATTGAACTGATTATTGACTTGTCTTCTTATTCCTTAAAAAATAAATGTCACTTTTTTATTGATAAATGGAGCCTAATTAAGCTAAAGAGCTTCTGCACAGCAAAAGAAACTATCAACAGAACGAACAGGCAACCTACAGAGTGGGGGAAAATCCTTGCAATCCATCCACTTGAAAAAAGTCTAATATCCAGAATCTACAAGAAACTTAAACAAATTTACAAAAAAAAAAAAATCAATTTAAAAGTGAAAGGACATGAACAGACGCTTCTCAAGAGAAGATATTCATGAGCCAACAAATATGATAAAAAGCTCAACATCACTGATTATTAGAGAAATGAAAATCAAAATCACAAGGAGATACTACCTCACACCAGTGAGAATGGCAATTATTAAACAGTCAAGAAACAATAGATATACAGCATCAATGTGGTGGAGACATGCTTTCTTGGAACTGAAGAACTTGTGAAATAATATTTTGCCCAAGAGAAAGCTGCTTTGCGCACTTTGTTAGGGAACTCCTGCTGTGAGTTAGAGTAGACGTAGGTATACCTCTTGGCAAAGAATTACAAATGGAGACAGTATTGATGATTACAATGAATGGTACTGCTTATATTTTGGTGGAATAACTTTGTCCTCTTCTCTCACAGAAATTATTGCCACTGGTTACACTTGATCTTTCAGCTTGTAATTGTTTAGGAGATGTCTGTCTCTGTCATTAAAACATGATTTCTTTAAAGTCAGAGACTTTGTTTTATTCTTCTTGACATTTCTGTCACCTAATGAAATGCACATTAATTATTGCATATCAAAAAATAAATCAATTTAATCTTTATCACCCTTTAAAAAAGAATGATAGCTTAAAATAATGTATTAGAGAAAAGTAAATATACAAAAACCCTTATGCAAATTTTCTTTTCAATCTAGGACACTATGAGCTTTCTGGGTCTCAGATATCTTACCTTAATAAATGAAAGGGATAATAGAAAATTTCTAAACTCTAATCAATGTCTATATTTAAATATCTCACAATTATGGAAAACAAGGAGAAGCAAGTCACATCTTACATGGATGGCAGCAGGCAAAAAAAGAACTTCTGAAGGGAAGCTCCCCCTCATAAAACCATCAGATCTCATGAGACTTACTCACTATCATGAAAACAGCATGGGAAAGAACTGCTCCCATGATTCAATTACCTCCCACTGGGTCCCTCCCACAGCACATGGGAATTCAAGAAGAGATAAGAGTGGGGACACAGCCAAGCCATATCAACTACTAAACAAAAAGAATGCTTAATTATGCTAGATCTAGATAAGAAAATAATATTTTAAAATTGATACATAACTAAATGTATTTTTATACTCTTTACCAGAGTCTGAAACACTATTGGGAACTTCATGGGTAGAATTATCAATCACTCCTCAGTTTTGATGACAGCTGGCTTCAAATTGGTTAAAATATGGGAAAGGCCAGGACAGAAAGAGAAGGTAGTTCGATAGCATATTTAAAAATTATTAGTTAGTGACACTATGTGAGGACAATAAACCTTGGTTTGCCATTTCATTCTTATAATATTTCAGTGTTGTGCAAGGAGGTGAGTCTTTTCAGCTTTCCCTTCCAATGTATGAAAGTTCATGGTCCTAAGAGTGATGTCTAACACTGAACCATTCTAATTGTATGTACCAAGAGCAAAGAAAGAAGCAAGGATGTAAAAACCTCATTTAAGATTTGTTCTCCACTAAACTACTACTTTATGTTGCAACTTGTAGCCCACCACATATTGTTTAAATGTATCAAATTATTTTCATTGAAGTTTAGAGATACAAAATCACCATATAAAAATCAGTAGCATTTCTATACACAAATAACATTCAAGCTGAGAGTCAAATCAAGAACACAATTCAATTTACAATAGCCACCAAAAAATTAAATACCTAGGAATGCATTTAACCAAGGAGATGAAAGATATCTATGAGAAATACTAAAAAAAAACTGCTGAAAGAAATCAGAGATGACACAAACAAATGGAAAAACATTTTATGCTCATGGATTGAGAAAATTAATATAGTTAAAATGGCCATACTGCCCAAAGCAATCTACAGAATCAACACTATTGTTATCAAACTACCACTGTTCTTTTTCACAGAATTAGAAAACACTATTCCAGAATTCATATGAAAAGAAAAAAGACCTGGAATAGCCAAAGGAATCCTAAGCAAAAAGAAAAAACTTGGATGTATCACATTACTGAACTTCAAAATATACTATGAGGTGACAGTATTTGCTGCAGGAAACAGAAATGTTATTTTGTTCGTTCCAATGCTTGAAGAAATAAATCAGGTTGATTCTTAAATTAAATACAATTAGAAACCCACCAATATTTATTTTTAGAAAAATGTAAAATGTATAGTGGTGGCACACATGAATTAAATGATTTCATATGAGTTTTAAAATTAAGGATTTATCCATTAATTTAACCATATATTTATGTGTAGAACTATTAGTATTATATAATCACAACATCATAGAAGAATGATTGAAAAGACTTTTTTTTTAGAAGTTCAAAGAATAGAGAAATCTTATCTAGTTAAAATAATTTCCAAGACCCATATATAGTTCAAAGTAAAGAATTATGGACAGGTGAAATTTAAAACAAAATCGCTAAGAAATACCCAAGTAGATAAAAGATACTTTTGGATTTACAATTTATTTAATTGCAAATAAAAAGTTGGGGTCCTATGATTTTTGGTAATTGTTATCGTTTGATTTGCATCTTGATACATTGAGAGTTTGTCATTTTTTTCTCTATGAGTGTGAGAAATTATTGTGTTTCTCCTACTAGGACATTTGAACCCAAGATGTATTGTTTATTAATTACATTGTAAAAATATGCTGTATTTCTATTAACAATCAATTACATATAGATGTGTTAAAAAATGCTCCTCTCATGATAGATCTGCTACTTTATGTTTATAATTTTTAATATAGGCTTTACAAATTTGGAATATTATTTTTTGCTGCATTACACATACAATAAGTAGGTCTTTCTACCAACTTATAACTTTGATCACTACGAAGAGTATTAATCAGGGTCCCAGAAGAAATATATGACACATTCAAACTAAACAATATAAAAAATGTTTAATAAAAAAAGACTACAGTGGATTCCTGAACAATATGAGTTGGAACTGTGTGAGTCCACTTAGTGATTTTTTTTTCAATAAAACTTACACTGAGGGTGCTTGCCTCTTTTGTTTCCTCTTCCACATCCTTTACCTCTTCTTCCTCTACCAACCCTGAGACAGAAAGACCTACCCCTCCTTTTCCTACTTCTCAGCCTTCCCAATGCATAGACAAGAATAAACATCTTTATGGTCCACTTTTACTTTATGAATAGTAAACATATTTTCTTTTCCTTAGGATTTTTGTAATAGCACTTTCTGTTATCTGACTTACTTTATTGCATGAATAGAGTATATAACACATAGAACGTACAAAGTGTTGTTTATGTTATGAGTAAGGCTTCTGATCAACAGCAGGCTATCAGTAGTTAAGTTTTGGAGAGTCAAAAGTTATGTTGCTTTTTGAGTGTGTGGCGGTCAGTGCTCTATCACCCATGTTGTTTAAGACCCAACTATAGTTTTAAAAGGGGTAACATTCTACAGTGAATAATTATTGTTCATGCCTGATATTATGGTTTGGTGAACTAGATTCATGACAAGCATTTCTAGAAATATTTTCACCTGGTGTCCCCATGGTCATGATTTTAACCTACGAAGTCTTAGTAACAAAGTGGATGAAACTTTTAAATTGTAAAATATTCGGCGAAAGAAGAGAACATAGTCTTTTTGTAAACCTCTAGAAGTCTTTTCTGTGATATTCCTGTAAAGCTTGAGGCAGTCTCCATATACATCTTTATATGCCTCTGGGCATTTCTAGTAAGTAGTATTAGATCTGCCAAGACATAAGGTCAAAATGTCAAGGTAGTTTATATCACAACCTATACCTATTAGAAAACCTTTCTTTTTTTCTAATTACAATTCAAAACTGACAGTCATTAATTACCTGGTTAATGTGTGGAAGGAATAGGTCTAAATAAGTCTTAACCAAATAAGAAAGCACAAAGAAGCATTTTGAGCCTTTATTTGTAATGAGATCTTCACCTTGAGTTCCAAAATGTATCACCTTCCCTCTTGTTTAACAGCAAGGAAATTTCCAAGAAATATGCCAACATGTGCATGACAAGTGGATCCAAAAAAACTTGACTGAGGTTGAAGCACCTGAATTTCCAAGGACATTTATATATTACGATGTCATATGCAATTATTGTTACTCATTTCTCATCAGGCCCAATAAATACCGTGGTGCCATCCAGATAGATCAATATCATATTCTGTGGAATAATCAGTGTTCCTCCAAATTATGTTATGACACAGAGTAAGAGAGTTGAGACTGGAAATCTTACCCAGGGGATGCAGTCATTAGGCACCATTTCTACTTTCTATATGAAGAATTGCTAAGCTTTCTGACACATAACAAGCCTTTCTTTCCTCCAGTTTCTCATAACATCTTTCTCTTTCAGTAAGCCCTGACTGGCAGGCTATTCAATGTACAGAATTCTACCAAGAGTCAGTTCAAGGCAATTTTGACTTTCACTACTATCACCACAAATTTTGTTCTAGCTACTGCCCACTGATGATTTACAGAATCACTCCTATATTTTGGGATACGTGATGATCATATCTTAATTCTGGTACCAACGAAATTGGTTTTCATTATCTACTGCTGCATAAGGATTTATGCTGATATTTGGTTGTTTAAAACAACAACTATTTATTATCTTAGACATGGCAATGACTAGGGCCTTCAGCTGACGGGTATGTGAGTAAACTTCTGTGAAAACAGATCTTTCAGTCCTAGTTAAGCCTTCAGATGTCTTCACCCCAACTCACAAGCGACTGTAAACACAAGAGATGTTTAGCTAGAGCCACGTAGTTAACGCATAATTTGTTTTTGGACCTTCAGAACCTGTGTGAGATAAAAAAGAAAATGTTTGTTGCTTTGAAATTTGGGATAATCTGTTACACAACAATAGGCAACTGCTAAGCAGGTAAAGACTGGTTCTTTCAATTTGCTGGGAAGTGGGGACAAGTTTGAGTCAAGGATTTTGAGGATTAAAATACTTCAGCCTCATCTGTGTCTGTCTCATGATTCCATCTCTTACTTTAGGAGTATAATCTAAATACAGACAAAATGCAACACATACTTGTCCTCTGCAGCAATTCAAAAGGAAGTTGGAACTCTCAGAGCAGATATATACAAATGAATATGAGTGATAGATATTGTCTCTAATACTTGGGTCCTTGAAGTATAGGCCATTGGAGAAATTAAATGTTCTTTTACCTCTATTTGGTCAGCATATTAATAAAAAAATTCTGAAGCAGTCACAAACCACTATGTGTGTTGAATATCATACAATGCACACAGGTGTTTATAAATGTTTGATTATCTTCTTAACTGATTTATAAATTTATTTCCATAGCTTAATTACTTAACTGAGTTCTACCCCACACAACACACACTTATTTCCAAAAATGTATTATGCCAAAATGCAAATAGTCAGTATCTTAGCATCTAAATATGCAATTACAAAATTTCACACATGAGACATCATACACGCTTGAAAGTGTGTAAGGAAGAATAGAAAGTATGCCAGACTAAGGTTTTTTTCTTCCTATCCTAACAGATTTGAAAGAAAGGTGAAAGAAGACAAACGGGATGGAAAATTTTTAGATGAAATTATTTATTTATTTATTTGATCTCATGGACTGACTTAGATTATTTCCCTTTAAATGCTAAATCCTCTTTGATATTGAGTAATAAGCTTTCAGAGATTGACATGCCATTTCCAGATGCTAACCAGAAATAGCATCTGTCAGACTTCATTTCTAAAGTGATTATACTTTACCCAGTGGTGAGGAACAGGTCTCTATGTTCGTCTATTTTTTGCATGTAACACTGTTGCATTCAAATATTTGAAAATTAAGAAAACAAAACGAATAATCTGAGTTAATTAATAACACAATAACTGTTGTTTTGATGGCTTTTGTCATTAACGTGACACTTTCAGCATGATACACAATCAAGTAGATGAAACAACTCAATTAACATTAATGTCACCCTCATAAAAGTCATTTCCCATAAAATGAAACCAGATTGTATATGGAAAAAGGCACACAAATGAAAAAAATGACTTAGATGTAAACACATTTAAAATTATAATCATCAAATGTTTTAATAAAATAAAAACATTCATTCACATTATTATAGAATTAGGTAATCAAATAATTAAATTGCACTGTTAATTAATGAAAATTTTTTAGCAATTAACAATAGTAGCAACCGTCATTGCAAACATGTATTATATGAGGGTATATGAGAATCTGGCATTGTCACCACTGTCAGGTAGAAAATGCTAGGCATCATTTTAATCCAAAAAGTACAGGAATAGAAAGGAAATGTTATTGCTGCCACTACTGATGAAAATTCTTTTCAAAGTATTTTGTTTTTTCAACTACTCTGTCAGTAAGCTTACATGCTTATATAATTTAACATTTTTGTCTGAGATTTAGGAGGAAAAATAGTGATGTTTTATAGTAGAGGGGATATATGACAGCGTCTAATTTGGAAAAAATAAATATTTGGAACAAATTGTATATGATAGTAAACCAATAAAATATAACTGGCTCTTCAGAATCAATTTTTTTAAGTTTCTCCATCACTCTACTAAAAATGAACTGATAAAATGCAGTTTTCTGTTTTTACTCAGTCAATTGTCACAGTATATTTTATCTCAAATACAGAAAACTAAAAAGTGAAGTACAGTATTTAACATTTATCTATGAGTTAGTTCCACTAAACAATATCTGACCTTGAGTCCTTACTGTTATATTAATACACTTAGAATTATTCAATAAATGAAAAAACAGAAAACAGATAAATAAGAAGATAGCTTGCAAAAATATTTTAAACTTAGCAAAAACATTGGGGCAAAAAGTGGAATAATTTTATTGAACAATGAGAACACTTGGACACAGGAAGGAGAACATCACACACCGGGGCCTGTCCTGGGGTGGGGGGAGGGGGGAGGGATAGCATTAGGAGATATACCTAATGTAAATGACGAGTTAGTGGGTGCAGCACACCAGCATGGCACATGTATACATATGTAACAAACCTGCACGTTGTGCACATGTACCCTAAAACTTGAAGTATAATAATAAAAAAAGCAGTGACCACAAAAAAACCCACCAAGTATTAAGTTACAATACCTAGAAAAATCACATTATTAAAAAATTACCTGCTAGAGACTGAATGCTCATGTCCCCCTCAAAATTTTTTTTTTTTTTTTTTTAAGGCAGAGTCTCACTTTGTCGCCCATGCTGGAGTGCAGTGGCACAATCTCGGCTCACTGCAAGCTCCGCCTCCCGGGTTCACGCCATTCTCCTCCCTCAGCCTCCCGAGTAGCCAGTACTACAGGCGCCCGCTAATTTTTTTGTATTTTTAGTAGAGACGGGGTTTCACCATGTTAGCCAGGATGGTCTCGATCTCCTGACCTCGTGATCTGCCCACCTCGGCCTCCCAAAGTGCTGGGATTACAGGCATGAGCCACCGCACCCGGCCATGTCCCCCCAAAATTTGTATGTTAAATCTTAACACCCAATGTGATGGTATCTGGAGGTGAGCCTTTGGGAGGTAATTAGGTAATGAAGGTGCAGCCTTCATGAATAGGATTAGTATCCTTATACAAGAGGCCACAGAGAGTTCCCTTGCCCATTCCGTCATGGTGAGGTTACAGTGAAAGACGACAATCTGTGCGCCAGGCAACAGGCCCTCATCAGACATCACATCTGCCAGTGCCTTAATCTTGGACATGTCGGCCTCCACAATTGTGAGAAATAAATTTCTATTGTTTATAAAAAAAAAAAAAAGGAAAGAAAAAGCACAAACACCTAAATTTCAGAAATCTTTTATATGTGTCCTATATTTATAGTACCTCTGTGATATGGATTATCCAAGAATCACAAAGGAAATTCATGTATTAAAATAAATTACAATATTATATCACGAGCTGCTTGGAGCACTTAAAGGAAATCCATATACTATGTTATTTATTAAGTAATTATATTTGAGATGACTAAGGGAAAATAAAAATGCTTCACTCTTGTAACATGCAGTTACCTCATTTCCCTACCTTCATCATGAGTATTCTGTTTGTCGATGTTAAAAAAAATGGAAAAATTAATATTTAAAAATATAAAAATGAGTGGGATATTCCTTTTTATCTTTTTCATCCTAACCCAAATACCTTTTTTTCATTTTTCCTCTTGCTTTGCCACTATAACTCTCTTGGTGTATATTCTTCTGTAAGCTTAAACACAGGGTCTCTAGACTGTAAAGCCATTGGCGTAACTGAGCAGAGTAGGAAGGGAGACGGATCTGTGCATGGTGAGAGAGCAGAACACTAGTGGAATTTCGAGTGGGTGTGACACCCAGCAGCCACGTGGTTTAGACATTGACTGTCAATACATTCAGTTATTCAATAAATGTATTTTAACTGCCTACTATATGCTAAGCTTTCTACTAGGAACCAGGGCTCATGAGAGAGGAAACAGAGAAGAATCATTGCCTTTCTGTATCTTACTTGCCAATAGCTTTGATAGAAGAGAATCACTCCCGTTTGTGTGAAGAACAGACTGAAGGAGGGCAAGAACGAAGCTGGGAGACTTGCCAGGCAGTTGTTAGCAAACCCCTACTAGGTAACTTGTTCTTCACACATTTATTTTACATACTGAGAAACAAAAACTTTCATTATTTCTACTTATTTATAAGATGGGGGAATTTAAACCATGATTATATGTTAAGGGAAATTATCAAAAGGCAAGAAAGATGCAGAAGGAACTGAGCATAAATAAAGAAACAAGGGTTTTTGAGATGAATGGAAATCACGTAACCCAGAAAATTAGGTCACATCTCCCGTTGTAACAGAAGGAAAGATAGCGACTGTCAGGCTGGGTGCAAATGACTTTATGAGTGTTTCTGGTGGAAGATGAGATCTTTTTCATTTCATTAAGTTATATTTACCTAGTGAAGTATAATTTTAAAAATCACCAATTGTGGTTGAGTAAAATAAGGAGGCTGCAGGGGCAAGATGAGGCAGAGATTGTCCTAGAGAGTTAGAAATGAAAATATGGTGACATTTCTGAGTATTTTTAAAACATGCAAAATTTGTGGTTGACACCTTAATATTTAAATAGTTTGGCAAGTTCTGTAACTTTTCTCTACCACTGGTTAATAGCCAAGATGACAGTTCAGAAAACAAACAAACGGGGAAAAAAATTGGGCATAATGACAGCTAATGTTTCATAAGATGAACAGAAAAGAACTAAGAGAGTATAACTGTGCTTTGAGGAAAGTGACTATAATCATTGACTCTGCAGTTCCAGGTGGGTAATATCTATGTGGCGAGTGTTCCTACATAATACTAACTAAATCATAAGGGTGGGCAGTCACGAAATTGAAGTTGGAAATGAAGATTTCAGAGGAAATGCTGTCACATATGATAACAAGATGGGGTGGGGCTGCACTATATCAAGTATCCTTAGCAGTACCTTATCAGGCTTGGAGTGTTTTAACTGTTCGTTGCTATATATTTAAAAAGTAATAAGCAAACTAATGCAAATAAAATAAAAATTGCTTTAGTATTTTTGGAAAAAAAAAAATCTACCTGCTTCTTGAGGAGGCTTTCTGCCTTTAGCAGTCCTTTCTCCATTGGCCAGGAGCTGCCTTTTGTGCCACACATTTCTTTCTTACTTCTGCCAGGGGCCTCAGGCTTCAGCAGCAGAACGCTGGTGAAATTTATTTCACATTCACCTTCTTCCTCACTCTCTCTGTATATATACATATCTATATCTATATATAGATATAGATACAGATATAGATATCCTGAATCACAATGATACTATTGGTAGACTATTTCTTTATTCACAAAGACTAAATGTGGTTTTTGTAAGGGTCTTTAACTTCCATCCAACCTCAGTCCATATTGTTCACACTGTGGAGATATCATCATTTACTATTTCTTCTCACTTTTTGTTCAAGAGACAAAACAGTTATATAAGACTGTTCCTGTAGTTTGGATGCAGGATTAGCTTATCTATTTAAGAGGTCTTAATTATTTTTATATATAAATCATTTTATTTCCTTGCTTTAGGTTCTGATGCATTTTTGTTGTTGATGTTGCTTTGCTTTAATTTTAATAAGATATAGTTTACACTTAATGAAATTATATATATAGATATATACGTATTTGAGACTGACTCTCGCTCTGTCGCCAGGCTGGAGTGCAGTGGCGCGATCTCAGCTCACTGCAACTTCCGCCTCCCTGGTTCAAGTGATTCTCCTGCCTCAGATTCCCGAGTAGCTGAGACTATAGGCGCGCGCCACCACACCCAGCTAGTTTTTGTATTTTTAGTAAAGACGGGGTTTCACCATGTTGGCCCAGATGGTCTTGAACTCTTGACCTCCTGATCCGCCCACCTCAGACTCTCAAAGTGCTGGGATTACAGGTGTGAGCCACCGCGCCTGGCCTGAAATAATTTTATTGTTGCAACATATATGGACAATCATGAAACGACAGTCAAAATCACAGCATAGAATATTTCCTTAACCCCAAAAGTTTCTGTGTGCCTCTTACCAGTCATTCTCCACCCGACATAGTGATAACAAGTGACGAATGATACACTTTATAGGTTTGGCTTTTCCAAGACATATACAAATGGTATCATATGCCATAGAGTCTGTGGAATCTTTGATAACTGTCTTCCTTTACTCAGCATAATGTTTTAACCATCCTTATTGATTTTATCAGAGCCCATTCATTTTAATACTGAAAAGAAATCCACCACATAGATACACCAAAATGTCTAATTGTGTGTCTTCATTTGATTCTTGATGAAATGTATACAATTAGGGATTATTATCAATAAAAGAGTTTTTTAATATTTCTGTACGATTCTTTTTGTAGATGTATGTTTCCACTTCCTTTGGTCAAATATTTAAGAAATAAATTGCCAGCCCATATTGTAAGTGAATAGTTAGCTTTATAAGAAACAGCCAAACTATGTCCAAATGTTTTTACTGTTTCACAATCCACTCGAAAATTTTGAGTGTTATGTATTCTTACCGACAGCTGCTATCACTAGTCCTTTTTTTTTTCCTTTATGAAATGGCTAACTCATTATGGCTTAATTTGTATTTCCATTGTGACTAAGGTGTTAAGCATTTTTCAGTGTGGTCATTTATCATTTCTGTAACATCTGGGAATTGTACATTCAAATATTTGCTCCAAAATTTTAATTGTCTACTTGTCTTCTCTCTGAAATTTAAGAGAATTTTAAAGTTTCTGATTACAAGAATTTTATTAAGTATATTTATTGAAATATTTCCTCCTAGTCTTTGTCTTCTTGCCTGCTATCTTCTGTAATTGGTGTATTTTGAAGAGAATTTAAAAATTAGCATGAAGCACAAATTAACGAACTATTTTTATTTTACTATTCATATTTTTTGTGTCCTATCAAGTTCTTGCCAAACTTCTATCAAATATTTTTATTATTTCCTTTTAGGCCTTTTATAATTTCAACTATTATTTCTAGGCCCAAAATAAATTTTCAGCTAATATTTATGTATGATGTTAATTAATAATCAAAATATTTTTTTAAAAATCTAGTTATGCAGTGGCTCAAGCATGAGTTTTGAATGGCCAAATGAAAGCCACTAGAATTACTTCTCCCTAAGAGAAGAGTAAACTGAAAGCAATACTGCACTCCTGGAGGACTGCAGAGATTAGTGTTACCATCAAGAACTAAAAAGATACAGAGATGGTGACTGCCCCCATGTCTCCTTCAACTCAGCTATTTGGTCTGTGAAGAGAAAAGATGAGTTTCAGGGAATGACAGTAGGTTATTATAAACTCAACAAACTGCAGCTGCTTTTCAGGAGTGGTTCCATTGTTTGAACAAATTAGCACATCATCTGGCACCTGTTACGCAACTATTGAACTAGGAGATTTTTTTTCATAATACCTGTCAAAAAAAGACCACCATAAGCTGTTTGCATTTTGCTGGCAATGTCAGCAATGCACCTTTACTGTCCAAGCTTGAGATTATATCTATTCTTCCCCCAATTACTACAATTTCATCTGCAGAGACCTCGATCAAACTCCCTTCTATAAGACAATCCTTTAGTCTATAATATTGATGTTATGCCTACTGGACCGAGTAAGGAATAAGTAGCATTTTTTATAGATGTATTGAGAAGAAATCTATGTCAGAGGATGTAGTATCAATCTGACAAAAATTCATGAGACTTCCTTAGAGAAATTTTTAGAGGTAAAGTGATGCAGGGTATGTTGAGATAGCTCTTCTAAGGTGAAATATTAGTTATTGCATCTGGTACCTCCTACAACCGAAAAAAAAATGGTACAGCATCCAGCCATCTAATTTTAATTCCAGAGCAACATGTTTTTCATCAGGATGTGCTATCCTGGCTCATATAACAAGGGATGTAAAAAGCAGCTAATTTTGAGTAATCCCCAGAAGAGAAGGGTATGCAAAATTCCAGGCTGCCATGCAAGCTGCTGTAACACTTCGGCCACAGGATACAGCAGATCTGATGGCACTTGATGTGTCAGTGACAGAAAGTTATGCTATTTAAAACCTTTTGCATGTTCTGATATTTGAATCACAGTACATATCCTTAGGATTTTGACAAAGTCATGCCACCTTCCATGGATGATTATTTGCCTTTAAGAAAGAGTTTTGGCTTGCTACTGGGCCTTATTAGACACAGAATACTTAACCATGGGCCACCAAGCTTTTATGCAGCTGAGCTTTCCAGTATGAGCCAGAAATTGTTTTATCTCCCAAGTCATAAAGTGGGGTGTGTACTACAGCACTCTGTTATCAAATGGAAGTGGTATATACAAGATCAGGTTTGAGCAGACCTTGATGGAACAATACATGAAAATATAACCTCAATACCAATGGTCCCTATGCCTGCTACATTACCTTTGCTTCCCCAGACTATATTTATAGCCTCATGGGCAATTTCTTAACAATTATTAGACCGAGAAAGAGAAAACTCAGATCTGCTTTATAGAGAGTTCTGAACACTAAACTAGCATCACCCAGAAGTGAAAAACTTGAGCACTACAGCCCCTTCCTAGGATATCCCTAAAGGGGAATGCCAAAGGGAAATCTTTCCAGTGGGCAGAGTTTTGAGCACTGTATTCGGTTGCTTATTTTGGCTGGAAAGAAAGATGGCCAGAGATATGAGTATATATTGATGTATGAGCTATGACCAATGGTTTAGCTCTATGATAAGGGAATTTGAAGGAACATGATTAAAAAATTGGTGACAAGGTGTTCTGGGGAAGAGATATCTGGATAGACTTCTGAATGGGCAAAGAACATGAAGACATTTGTGTTCTATGTGAATATTCAACAGGGGTGACCCCAACAGTAGAAGATATAGCAGTCAAGTGGATAAAATGACCCATTCTTTAGATACCAGTCTCTTTCCTACTCAAACCTGCCATTGAACAATGGGCTCATAGACAAAGTGGCCGGTGATGGTGGCAGGGATACAAGTTACGCACAGGCTCAGCAATAGGAGCTTCCACTCATTGAGGCTGATCTGGCTATAGCCACTGCTGAGTGCCAAATCTGCCAGTAGCAGAGACCAACCCTGAATGATATTCTCTACCATGATTATTAACTACCTTTTGGCAGTTTGACTACATTGCACTCTTTCCGTCATGGAAGAGGCAGACTTTTATTCTTACTGGAAGAGAAACACTTTGGATATAGATAGGCCTTCCCTTGATGCAATGCTTGTGACAAAAGTACCATTTGTGGATTCATAAAAATGCCTTATTCACTATCATGGTATTCCATGCAACATTGTTCCTGATCAAGTAGCCCACTTCACAGCAAATGAAGAATGGCAAAAGGCCCATCCTTATGAAATTTACTAGTTTTACCATGTCTCCAACCATCCTGATGTAGTTGGTTTGACAGAATTGTGAAAGGGCCTAATTAATTTATTTTCAATTCTTCCACTCTGTCATCCCCCTTGTGGTATAAAAATTAAGAATTTAATATGGACTTCAATAACTACATTCCAAATAGAATTCTGCCTTTGAATCTTACTGTTTAGTTCTATCTTTTGAATGTTTATCTAAAAGTCCATGTCTAGATTATTATGGAATTTGTACATTTACAGGAACTAAAATAACTCTTGATGAGATTCAGGATAGATCAAGTTACTTCATTATATATGAATAAAACTCTTTTAAACAATGACTGCTAATCTAGTCAGAGGCAATTAGAATAGGTTATAAATTCTATAGATCAACACAGAATGTCAAATAAACTTGCAATGGGGGTAAAAGAATTCAACAGTTTTAAGCTACAGGTATACTAGATGATTCAGCAAATGAATAGTAGGTGTTCCTGATGCAGAGAAGAGAACAAATATAGCAAAAACGCAGATTCAAAGTGATATGAAAACTAAATGCTTTCTCTTGAGCTTTAGATAGAAATGTACATTCAAATTGTAATAACTTGTATTTTTTAGGAAATAAAAACAATATAGTCTGACTCTTGGAAATAGCCTAACAATATTTTGAATGGTTATTTGAGGGTTAAGAAATATCAACAAAACAAAATCGCAACCAAAAAGGAAAACAAGCATTGAAGAATAGTGGTCATACAAAAATAACATTCTCTTTATGTAATACTAGTAGACAGTATGTTGTAGTAGTTACTGTTACTTTTAATGGACAATATCAGTATCTTCTTTTGCAAACCTAAAATTCATGAGATCATAGTGTTGATAAAAAAAAACTAACATTTTTATGTATGAGTGAATAAAAGTAAATTCTAAGATAAAGAAAGGCTCAGAATATATCCCATTCATGTATTGTTTTGAAATACATGTATTGAAGTGTGCATCTGAGTAGTAGATAATGCAAAACCAGTATGTAAACATTTAAAAGTTTTACTATAAAAATAGAGTTGGGAATTGAAACAGTTAAACAGAGATGCCCTATATATATAGAAGGACATACAATCGTCAGTGCAGCACAGTGATTAATGACATAGACCTTGCAATCAAATAGATCTCCATTCAAATAATTCAAATCACCTCTGCTAGCTGTGTCACCTTGGACTAAGTTTTTAAACCATTTTAGCTTTGGCGTTCTAATTTGTAAGATGGGGATAACATCGTCTGTCCCTCATGCAATGTTACAATTTAAATGACAGAATATATGTGAATGCTTATCACAGACAGAGCTTCGCTGATTAAGTGCTCAGGAAAGGCAGTTAGCAGACGTAGAAAGCAGTAACAGCAGTACAATAAAATTGTCATAAATCTGTTTTTAGACAGATTTTTTGGCCACATGAATACCGCAGTGTGAGGCTAAGCGATGCTTGATAAAGTCTAACATAGAAAGAAGGTTTTGCAAAGATTGTATGAGTTTAGAAATCACAGCAATTCCCCAAGTACATCCTCTAAAACTCTGTCTATAAAAATCCATGTCTATTATGGAGGGTCGAAAACCTCATCAGAAGAAACTTTGTTTATTCCACCCTCACCATTTATTCTGGTCTTGTTTATTGCTGTTCATACTACAAATATTAGCACTCTACACTTAAGAACAAAAATATTAAACTTTACATTGTATATAAAATATGGTAGAAAAAATTGTTCATTATTATGACCTTTATTCCTGTTATGGGAATGTAACTGAATGTGAATTCTAGTTTTGTTTATTTAAACAAAGCCTCCTAACTTAATTAGCTAAAAGTAAAAATGCCTAAAGAATATCTATTATGTTGTCAGACAACCATTTCAAGTCACCTTGATTGAGGGAACTTAGGCAGAATTTTACCTATTCACTCTTTAAACAAATATTTGATAATATACACTTTGTATAATTGTACAATGACCAGAGGTGTAGTAATAAACAAATGGCATTAAATCATTTCATTTATGGATTGGTGTCAGAATAATCTCAACAACTCGCTGCCCACATAAAGATCATGAAATTGAGATCAGTGGATTCAACACATGCTGGACAAATTTAGAATTCACCAGCACCAGTTGTAATACAAGATATTAACTCTGTAATGCCCACGAGCTCACTTAGAATTTAGCTGGCCCCAGTATGTGTTCAGTAGTCACAGCCTATAACAAGGACTTCGGTAACATTGGAGGAGGAAACTACCATGCCTGTGCAACCCATTCAGGAGCATTCACAGGTTCAGTGTCTGCATCAAACTGAAAATGTAATCTACCAAAGACAGAGAGTTATTGCAGTCAATTCTCATTCTTGCACAGCCTCATGAAGAATGTAGTTCTTGACTTAAAAGCTTCAGTGAATCTATATTCATGTAGGGGATAATGGTCGACTTTTGGTTTTAGAAATTTTGTAGTAATGGTCATTGAATATCTGAATTCACTGAAGCCTTTTTTAGAGACTTCCATGTAAGGTACTTCTTTTTTTACACTATTTGATGCTTTTTATACTGAACTTTTATCTTTGTTTCTTACAAATGTCACTGCTTTTCAAAGTGGAATCAACTTATTAAATTATCAACTATTTCTTGTTCTTTGGCAGCTATGTAATTACCTTCTGAATTAGAAAATGCTCCAATCCCTCATATTCTTTCTTGTTTTATATGTATATTTTAAATTTCTTTTATGTAGACAATTCTATCTCTTTTGAATTTTAACAAGATTATTTTTAACAATTCTTTTGCCTTAAAACTATAGGTATTTTCATTTGTCAACCATTATTTTCAGTATAATGCTGAATAAAATTAGCAATTACTGATATTACTGTATTCTACCCAAGTTTACAGGGAAACTTCTATCATTTCACAATGAAGAATGGGGCTTAGTACAATTTATTGTACATAACTTCACTTACATTTTAATTTTAGTTCCCTCTAATTTATTTTTTACAATAAAAAGATTTTGAAATTTAGAAAATGGCTCTGTTTTGCATCAATTAAAATAACATTTTTTCTTTAATTAAAGCTTTAATAGAGTTTATTTATACAATTTACCTAAAATTAGGTACTCCATCTTTACCAGAATAAACTCAGCTTCGTTGAGATTTTTTTTTAATACTACTGGAGTGAGGTTACAATTGTTTTATTTAAGATATTTGAATTACTGCTCATGATTTCTATTAACCTGATGATGTTTTTCTTTCCTGAACTGCTCAAATTCCATTTTTGTATCAAAGTCATATTGGCCTCCTAGAATGAGTGGAGAAATGTGACCTCTGATTCCGCTCTTGTAAAAATTTGTGTACAATTGGAATATGCATTTTCTTGCAAGTTTGGTTAGAATTGCCGGTAATTCATCACATGGCCCGAGGAGTTACTTGTGAGAACAGATTTAGCCAATGATTCAATATTTGTAATAGCTATAGTATTCCATATCCATGCTATTGCTTTTTGACAAGGACTTGGAGCATTGTACTTTTAAAATTATTTATCCATTCATTGTAGTTTTAAATTTTATTGGCATAGATTTAGCAATATCCCCTTATTCTATTTTTAGATTGTTCTTTTAGACAATTGTAGTCACCGTTTCCAGTTTTATGTTCTCTGTTTCTCTTTCCTTCTCTCTCTGTCTCTCGCACACACACACAGACGCACACACACACACACACAATGTTACTGTGGAACTGTAATTTTATAAAAATCTTCCTTTGGCTAAATTGGTAATTTTCATGTGTCTCATTTTTCTACTTTATTGATTTATGATCCCTGATTTAATATTACAATACTTCTGCACACATTGAGTCTACTTAGTTGTTCTTATACTTTATATAATAATTCTCAGAATTTCTTAATTTTTCTAATATAATAATTTTAATTGTACATTATAACATATTTGAATGTTGTTGTATTCCATATGTGTGTCAATAGGTATTATTGTCATTGTTATTGTTATAAAAGGTTTTACATTTGTACTATGATTTCTATTTTGATCTGTGAATAATTTAGAGGAATGAATGTTATTTATAAATGGAGTTTTATTAAACTTTTAAAACTTATTTCTAAAAATGTGTTATAATTATATATATTTTTTATTTTAATTTTGACTCCCCTTCTGGGAATATATAGTCAATATTTTAAATATTTCCTGTGTTATAGAAAAGATGAATACTCTCTAATATTTGATACTAGATTTCTGAGTTTGTCCATTACATCTATTTAATAATTAAAATTTTCTCTATTTTCAATGGTATTTGGGTATATACTCAACCTACAATAAATGATATTAATTTTAAAATCCTTAAGGATTCACATATTCAATCAAGATGGATTAATGACAGGGACTAGAACTAACCCTTCTGCTGGAAACAACGTAAACATAGTAAAAATATACAAACAATAGTAAAAATATACAAACAATAAATAGCAAGACACCCAGACATGAGATAAAAACAGATAGTGACTCCTGGCATTTAGGAATCAAATCCTCTGAACAATCAGCTAACTGTTTTGAGAGTTTCCAAGCAGGGAGAGAAATCAAGGCAGAGCCAGGAAGTCTGCCTAAACTGAGGAGATGGGGGCTGAGAATCTAAGGAGAAAAAAATGGTTCTAGAATATGCAGGACAGAATACTGAAGAAGGACAGGCTGCTAGAGAGAGACAGAGAGAGAGAGAGAGGTAATTGAAGATGGTCCATTTGAAGCATTCTGCTGAGCACAGGTAAGTGTGTATGTGTGAGGAAGCTACCTACTAATGGAACTAGGGGAAGTACTACAGAAAAGGAAAAGATAAGACTTCCAGCTCTTAAAACAAGCCAGGAATAATGCCTTTTCACACAAGCTGCAGTGGCTTCATAATTTTGGGGGGTAGGGTACACAGAGGGGGTTGTTTTATTAATGGTAAGTGCGGTAATGGTAGATATTACTCAGTATTCATTTCTGTTTAGTGATGGTACACTGAGCACTATTCCAGT
This sequence comes from Gorilla gorilla gorilla, assembly GCF_029281585.2. Lineage (NCBI taxonomy): Eukaryota > Metazoa > Chordata > Mammalia > Primates > Hominidae > Gorilla > Gorilla gorilla. The sequence continues at coordinate 100,703,007 of NC_073238.2, read as the reverse complement.
CTCATCTAATATATCTTAAAAACATGATTCCAGATAATCAAAATTTTCTCAAGTTATCTGAATATACCCTAGAATAGTGGATAAAGTATTTATAAGAATTTTAAAACATCAAATGCCTAGCAAGGTAAAATTCAAAATGCTGAGCATTTAATAAAACTTTACCAGACATGTGAAGATATAAGAAAATAATGAGAAAAAATTCAACCAAATTTTTCCTCTCTAAGGTTGAAATTCATAAGCTTTACTTATAATCCTTAAGTGGATTTATTTTAAATTTTATCATCCACATTTAAAAATTTTTTAATCTTTATCTCAACAATCCAGGGACCATAAAACACATTTAAACTTATCAGTACTATTCTTAATAGTACAGGTAGTAATGGCCTCTGATTTTGGCCTCATGATTAATGAGGTTGAGGTCCGGGACCAGTCTCCATTCCCCATAGGGTTTTTGTACCCCTGGTATCAGAGTATTACAAGGGCTGTTGCAGGGTTTGAAGAGGCCCTGTATCCTTAAGTTATCAATGATGGCTCCTAGTCCTTTCCTAACTTCTGGTTTGGGGAGATATTGTCTCTGGTTAGGAAAGGAGGTAGGATCCTTAAGGTGGATCACAACTGGTATGGCAGTTGTGGCTTGGCCAATTTTCCCCTGAGTTGCCCAGACTTCTGGGTTAATATCGGTCTCCATGAAGGGGAGACAAAGAGTCTCCTGTAGCCATAAAGATGATGGTTCCCATATGAGCCAAGATATTCCTGCCTAGCCGAAGAGTAGGGCTTTCAGGCATGTTTAAAAAGTCAGGATTAAACAAGAGGTCTCCCCAAATACAACTAAGGGTTTGGGAAAACTAAGGATTTGGGGAAAATATCAGGGTAAATGTTTTCCTGAGATGCCCCTCACAGTCATGCTAAGAGAGGAGGGGGTTCTGTATTGGAACGGAGAACTGAAAAGCCTGCTCTTGCATCCAGGAGGAAGTCCACCTTCCTCCCTTGAACTTCCAGAATCACTCAGGGCTCCTGAATGGTAATGGCAGTCTGGACCACTGGAGCTGCGGGGAGGAGCTCTGGCACCCATCAGTCCTGCTGGACAATTTGGAGACTAGTTCTGGACCCAGTGACCGGTGTCTCTGTGGACAATTTGCCCTCCATGGGTCCCCACTGCAAATTGGACAGGGTTGAGGTGGTTTTCTCCTGCTATCTGGACAGTCGTTCCTAATGTGCCCTGGCTTGCCACATTTGTAGCAGTTAGCAGTTGAATCTTGAGAACTGTGTGGTTTTGTGAGTCTGAAAGGCAGCTATTAGGGCCTCTGCCTTTTTTCTTTATGTTCTTTCCGTTTTTTGGACTTCTTTCTGGTCCCTATTGTAAAAGACCAAGGTGGCCACTTTCAGGAGGTTCTGTAAAGTACTATCTGGTCCTATATCCTATTTCTGTAGCTTCCTCTTGATGTCAGGGGCTGCCTGTGTGATAAACGTATCCTTTTGGATTAGTTGTCCCTTGACTGAATCAGGAAATAGAAAGGTATGTTTTATCAAGGTCCCTCTTAGCCTTGCCAGGAAAGCAATGGGGTTCTCATAATCCTACTCTATCATGGATAGCTTGGAGTAATAGAGAGGCTTAAGTCCTAGTTTTTCATAAGCCCTCCAGCATGCACACCTGAAAGTGTTTCCTCCTCCATTCTCCCATTTCATCATTGGGGTCCCATTTAGGATTCTCCCATGGTACTGCTATTCTTCCAATTGGGAAGGTGTCATCCCCTTCCCTGGCCCTATATGAGATACAAAGCTCATCCCTAAAAATTATCTGCCACTTTCAGGATGCCTTGCTTTTCAGCAGTAGTCAGGGTTGATTTAAAAGTAATATGACATCTTTCCAGGAGAGTTAAAATATTTGGGTTAAGTTCTGGAAAGCTCTATATACCTGTCAGGGTTATCTGAAAACTTGCCAAGTTCTCTCTCAATTTGCTTTAAGTCCTGTAGAGAAAAGGGGACATGGACTTTAATGTGGCCATATTCACCCTTAATGGAACTTTAATGGGGAAGGAATGAGACTGGGACCTGAGTAAAATGAGGATTTCTAGGGTGGGACAAGCTTGGAGAAGAGCCTGGATAGGAAGGAGCAGAGGGAGTTGATTCCCCCACTGCAGGTACCTGTGAGGTTTGCTTCCCAAGTTCCCTGGGACTGCCCCTTGCAGCCTCTCCTAAGATGGCTGCTAAGAGAGCTGAATCAATCCTACAATATCAGCAAAGGTGTGGGTTACCCCACTAGGCAAGGAAAGCTTGCACATTTGCCCTCATGTTTACAGAAAAGATCCAGCTGCAGGATGGCACTGAAATTAATTCTTCCTTCCTGAGGCCAAGCTTCTCTTCCCTGCAGAACATAATTCAGCCACACCTTTGTGCAAAGGAATGTGAGGCACCTTTTCTCCAGATTTTGAGAGTCAAAGTAGTCCCAGTGATTTAGGATGCACTTCAGAGGAGTGTAGGCTTAAGATCATTGGTGATCCATCCGGAAAAGAGGACAGAGGAAAGAAAGGGGCCTTTTTCCCTCTCTCTCCAGTATCTGAGGGTCAAAGGGGTCCCAGTGATTTAGGATGCACTTAAGAGTAGTGCAGGCTGAAAATGGTTGGATACCCATCTGAAAAAAGGGGAAAGAGGTGTCCCTTTATTCCTCTCTCTTCCCAGCAAATACCCAGAGTATGTGATGGAGAGAAGAAAAGGTGTCCCTTTCTTCCTCTCACTTTCCAGTGAATACCCAGGATATGTGATGGAAGAAGAAAAGGTATCTCTCTTCTTCTGACCTTATATCCCTGAGTTCTGGTGACCTGTGCAAGTGCCAACCATGGGTGCAGATGCAACTGTCATTTATGAAGCAGGAGGAATAGCTGGCAGGAATATCCACACTCACCTGAGAAGATCCCAGGCTTTTCACTGTCAGTAATCTTTGAGTTCCCTAGACCTTATCTATGCCATGGATGTGAGCATGACCTCCATCCATGAAGTGGGAGGGCCAAATCAGCAGGAATTAGTCATGCTCACCTGTGCTGTGCCCCTAGACCTCCACTGTCTTGCCTCTGGACCCCTCAGATTTAGTTTTTTTGTTTGTTTTTTTTTTTCCCTGAGGCCTCAAACCGAAGCTTCAGAAAAAAAGGTGCCTCAGGAGAGTGTATAGACCCATTCTATTAGTCCCAGGTGGCTGTTGGCAGATTGCATCCAGCAACTGACAGGACAGCCTTTCCATTGTTTTCCTATCATAAGCAAGTTAAGCTGTGAGACCAGGTTCTTCTCAACCAAGTGAGAGAAAGAGAGTCCTGGAAATTGGGAACCTGGCTTAACATGATGCCTCCCAAAACAACAACTTAAGTGCAAGGGAGGGGAAAGTGCCTGAGGAAAATACCTCTTGCCCTTTGCATGTGGGTTCTTTCAACAGGGGGAAAGAAAACTCTCAACTGTTGTATCCTCCTTGCTTGTAAGAATAGACACCATACTGTTCTCATTTACACTCCTACTCCTGATAATTAAGTCAAATGCTCATTCTACCTAGTAATATCTGTGGTTTGCAACAACATCTTTAACATTTAACATTGTATATAAAGAAATAAGAACCATGAGAGTTGCAAAAGAAGAGAAGAAAGAAATAAATAACAAAAGAAAGAATGAAAGAAAGAAAGGAAGGGAGAAAGAAAGAAAGAAAGAAAGAAAAGAAAATAAAAGGAAAGGAAATAAAAGAAAAGGAGGAGGAGAGGAAGGAAGGAAGGAAAGAGAGAAAGACTGGAGGTTCTAGTGATAACACTCTAATGGGTGGTCAGGGACTGGAGTTAATCCAGGGTATTAGCCTTTCAATAACACCGATGTGTAGGCTGGGCCAGATACCCTCAGTTGCCCCAGGACCTCCTTTCAGTCTCATGCAATTGCTAGACCTCTGTGAAGGGAAACTGGGTTGGAACAAAGCCAACATTCCCAATGCTTGAATGTGATGAATGATTGACATTGCCCTCTCCAGCAAGCCTATCCTCTGTGTCTTAAGTCTGGCAACCACACTAGTCACTTTAAACTGGTTGACAAAGGCCCAGTATTTTTCCTTCATCTTGACTATTATGGAGTTTAGAGACTCCGAAAAAAAAGGACAGAGAGCAGATTCACTTTCATTCACCCTTCCGCAGATCCTGAATGAGCCCCCAAAATGTTATGGGATCTTTGGGGTATCAGTTTTCTTTCCCCGAAACCTCTGTTTCAGGTGGTGCTGAGTTCTTGTCCTGCATCCAGGAAGAATGAGGTATGCAGATCAGTGAAGGGTAAAGAACATGAAGAGGAGCTTTATTTTAGTGTCAGAACAGCTCAGAAGGAGACCCACAGTGGGTAGCTCTTCTCTGTGGGCAGGCAAGTTGTCCATTGAGTGTTCAGCTCTCAGGAGAGAGGAGTCCCTGGAGAGGGTAACTCCTTTATGCTTGCTGGTCATCTCAAGGTCTACTGCTCTCAGCAGAGAGGAGGCCCTGGAGTGGTTAGCTCCTCTCTGCAGAGGACATTCGGCCATCTCTGCAGGACTCTAAAGGTCTTGGTGGTCTCTGCAGATCTCTGCCAGTCTCTGAAGCTCTTAGCAGAGAGGTAGCTCCTCTCTGATGCTGGTTGTCTCATTATCTGCTCAACTCTGGCTGAGCATAAAAATCTCCAGGCTTTTTATGGGCCTCAGAGGAGAGAAAGTACATGCTGATTGGCCCATGGGTGGCCTGGAAAAGGCAGCAATTCCAACTCTGGTTGGTGGAACTGTCAGCCTAGCCCCCAGCCTTCAGGCCCTCCCTGGCTTGAAGGGGGGACCTTACCCACCCCCTTCCACTTGGGTCTCTGCCTCCCACTGTTTATAGCTCCTGGGCTAGTCTCAACTTTAGTCCGAGATCAGGGCCAGTGCTGACAGCAGGGAGAAGCCAGGCAGTGGTGGCAGGCAATTCTGAGCCTTATCAAAAGATCAACAAATACAGAAGTGGCTTTTTGAAATAATTAATAAAATAGATAGACCACCAACTAGACTAATAAAGAATAAAGGAGAAAATATTTAAATAAACTCTATTAGAAATGACAAAGGGGATGTTACCACTGACCTGACAGAAATACAAATGACCATCAGATAATATTATAAACACATATATACACTTCAACTAGAAAACCTAGAAGAAATGTATAAATTCCTGTACACATACATCCTCGCAAGACTGAACCAGAAACAAGCTCCGAAATTGAATTAGTAATAAATGACCTACCAACCAAAAAAAAAGCCCAGGAACAGATGGATTCACAGCTGAATTCTACCAGATGTACTAAGAAGAGTTGGTACCATTTCTACTGAAGCTACTCCAAACTATTGAGGAGGAGGGACTCCTCCCTAACTCATTCTATGAGGCCAGCATCATCCTGATACAAAAACCTGGCAGAGACTCAGCCAAAAGAAAACTTCAGGCCAATATACTTGATAGAAATCAATGCAAAAATTCCCAACAAAATACTGGTAAACCAAATTTGGCAGAACATCAATAAGCTCATCCACCACAATCAAATAGCCTTTTTCCCTGAGATTCAAATTTGGCTCAATGTACACAAATCAATAAATGAATTTCATTACATATACATAATTGAAGGGAAAAAACATGATTATTTCAATAGATGCAGAAAAAGCTTTTGGTAAAATTCAATATTCCTACATGTTAAAAACTCTCAATAAAATAGGTATTGAAGGAGCATACTACAAAATAATAAGAGCCATCTATGACAAACCCACAGCAACATCATACTGTATGGGCAAAAGGTGGAGTTATTTCCCTTAAAAACCAGCATAAGACAAAGATACTCTCTCTTACCTCTCCTATTCACTGAAAGTCCTGGCCAGAGCAATCAGGCAAGAGAAGGAAATAAAGATACTCAAATAATAAGAGAGGAAGTAAAACTATTTCTGTTAGCAGATGACATGATTCTATATCTAGAATACTTCACAATCTCAGTCCAAAAGCTCCTTAAGCTGATAAGCAACTTGAGCAAAGTCTCAGGATATGAAACTGACATACAAAAATCACTCACTTTCCTATACAACAACTATCAAGCTGACAGCCAAATTAAGAATGCAATCCCATTCACAATTGCCACAAAAAGCATAAAATACCCAGCAATACAGCTAACCAAGGAGGTGAAAGGTCTCTACAATGAGAACCACAAACCACTGCTGAAAGAAATCAGAGGGGATACAAACAAATGAAAAAACATTCCATGCTCATAGATAGAACAAATCAATATGATTAAAGTGGCCATATTGCCAAAAGCAATTTATAGATTCAATGTTATTACTATTAAAATACCACTGACATTTCCTCAGAACTAGAAAAATAATTAAATCATATGGAACCAAAAAAAATGCCAAATAGCCAAGACAATCCTAAGCAAAAAGAACAAAGCTGGAGGCCTCATGCTACCTGGTCTTAAACTATACTACAAGACTACAGTAACCAAAACAACATGGTACTGGTACAAAAACAGACACATAGATCAAGGGAACAAAATAGAGAACCCAGAAATAAGGCAATATACCTACAACCACCAGATCTTCCAAAAAAAAATGACAAAAGCAAATGATGAGGAAAGGAGTCCCTATTTAATAAATGGTGCTGAGATAACTGGTTAGCCACATGCAGAAAGTTGAAACTGAATCCTTTCCTTTTACCATATACAAGAATCATTTCAAGATGGATTAAAAACTTAAATGTAAAACTCAAAACTATGAAAGCCCTGGAAGACAGCCTAGGCATTATTGTTTTTGATAGGAATGGGCAAAGATTTCATGAGAAAGATGACAAAAGCCATTGCAACAAAAGCAAAAATTGACAAATGGGATATAATTAAACTAAAGAGCTCCTGCACAGCAAAACAAACTATCAATGGAATAAACAAACAACCTATGGAATGGAAGAAAATGTTTGCAAACTATGCATCTGATAAAGGTCTAATATCCAGCATCTATAAGGAACTTAAATTTACAAAAAAAAAAAAACCATTAACAAGTTGGCAAGGGACATGAATAGACACTTTACAAAAGAAGACATACATGCAGCAAACAAGCATATGAAAAAAGCTCAGTTTCACTGATCATTAGAGAAATGCAAATCAAAACCGCAATGAGATATCATCTCACACTAGTTTGAATGGCTATTATTAAAAAGTCACAAAGTAACAGGTGCTGGCGAGGTTGCAGAGACAAAAAAAGGAATACCTATACAATGTTGGTGGGAGTGTAAATTAGTTCAAACATTGTGGAAAGCAGTGTGGTGATTCCTCAAAGACCTAAAAACATAACTATCATTTGACCCAGCAATCTTACTACTGGGTATACACCCAAAGAAATATTAAATGTTTTAATATAAAGACACATGCGTGTGTATGTTCATTGCCATACTGTTCACAATATCAAATACATGGAATCAATGTAAATGCCCATCAATGGTAGACTGGATAAAGAAAATGTAGTACATGTACACCATGAAATATTATGTAACCATAAAAGAGAATGAGCCTATGTTTTTTGCAGGAACATGGATGGAGCTGGAGGCCATCATCCTTAGCAAACTAAGGCAGGAACAGAAAACCAAATGCCGCTTGTTCTAACTTACAAGTGAGAGCTAAATGATGAGAACGCATGCACACGTAGAGGGGAACAACAGACACTGGGGCCTACCAGAATGTGAAAGGTGGGAGGAGGGAGATCAGGAAAAGTAACTAATGGGCACTAGGTTTCATACCTTGGTGATGAAATCTGTACAACTAACCTCCATGACACTAGTTAACCTATATAACAAACGTGCACATGTATCTGTGAACTTAAAAGTAAAAAAAAAAAAAGAGAAAGAGAGAGTTTAACTGGCATCAACATTTAAACATTTATTAGTAACATGAGACTATGTAAGTCAACATGAAGAAGAATATAAAGTGAGGAGAAAGCCGAATTAAACAGAAACCAACACATATATAAAAGATAAGCCAGTGAAGATAAGTCCGCAAATGAGATTTATCCACCAAACACATACAAAAGGACAAGGAGAATTTCCTACTCAAAGATGAAACTTTCTCAGATGTTAGGTGCACACAGGATTTTGGAGTGTATTTGTGGATGAAATCCAGAGCACAGATGCATATGGGAAAGGATTCAGTGGATTTAATAGCCTATTCATAAAACCCCAGAAATAATTTTGGCTGAAAAATTGTAGTTAGTGAAATTTCCACATCCTTACAGTTAGAAGACAGAGACTAAAAATGCGATAGAAGATGTCAGAGATAACAAAGTTAAATCCATCAGCCAGTAGGCAAATGTAAGTTCCAGAAAGAGAGATCAGAAAAAAAATTAAGGAGAGGATAACTAAAAAATAAATATAAAAGTGAATTTTCTACCCAGGAAAGGCACGATTTTCTTCAAATGTGCAGCAGTCTCTAAGGATAAGCATGATTAGTGTAAGAACACCCATATGAAGTTACAGCCAGGGGAAAATTCAAAAATTGGAAGTTGTAAAGAAACTGACTTGAAAAGAAATGTGACCAAGGCTTGGCATAAAACCTTTCATCAGAAAATATGGTTTCTAGAAATCATGAGAAAAGTGTCCATAGTGCTTAGTGAAAATGATTTGGGAGCTGGAGCTCTGTATTCAGTTAAGTAATCAATGCATTAAAGGGAAAAATAAAGACATTTTTTCTTATGTTAATGGGCTCAGACAGTTTATATGTACCACTCCTTTTACCTCAACATAACTGACATAACCACCAAAATTGGGGAGGATATAAGATTATAGAAACACTGCATTTACTTTTTCAAATGCAGTGATGGGAAGTGCCTAGATGACTACTAGGAAGTATGTTTAATTCTACTGGTCTGGACTGGAGAAAGGAGACAGAGGCTTAGAGTGAGTTGGGGGAAAGAAACTGAATGTTCTCAGGAAGACTGTGCTTTACTTTTGTCCTGAGGATATAGGAAGGCATAGTATATTAGAACAAAAAAGACAACTGGAGAATCTTTATAAGAAATATAAAAGTGGGGTCCCGAGGTGAAGTAAAATAAAATACAGAACATTTCCAGCCAAAGATGCAATTGGTTCAATCCTGATTCTTTAAGCCTTTTGCTATATGGAATTGACAATTAGAAATTAAAATAAAATTCTAGCAGCAAATTAATTTTCTGGAATTAATATTAGTTGCATAGTTACAGTAAATGAAAGTTCTTTAAATAGTTTCTCATTTTAAAACAACTTTTTAAAATTTAAAACAAAATTTTACTTCAGAATACAATGCAAACATTTTATACCTTGAAAGAAGAGGTAAGGAAGATGAAGAAAAGGGTGGGTTTGTGATACAAGACTAATTTTTGCAGTAAGGTATAAAAATATCCATCTAAAGTAAAACAAGAAGTAAAATTTGGGAATATAAGGCAAATAAATTCATATAACAACAAGAAATTCTATCTCAGTTCTCAATTTTTTCCTTTTATGTGTTGAACACTCAGCTGAAATTATTTAATAAAACTACAACTTTTTTATTAGCAAGAGACAACATACTATACTGTAAAAGAGTTAAATGATCAAATATATATACAAACAAAATAATGAAGTGACTATAATATCTACAAATATGAATATTTAAGTAAAGGTGCATTTCTGGTGAGTGGAGGAGCAATGATAGTGAGGTAGGATTTGACTTACATTAAATGCTTTTGCTTTTTTAAAAAATGAATGGCAACTATTACCTAGAAGAGCCAGTCTACAGAAAACAAAAAAGAGAGTTTAGTTAAATATATGAATATCCTAAAAGGTGAAAAAGAGGAAAACTTATATAGGAAGTAGCAATAGTGAAGTTTTATGGAAGATGTAGCATTTCAAGTGTGTCTTAGGAGACAGAGCTTGAGAAGTACTGGAAGGGTTTCTTAAATAGCAGAAGAGACACCTGTATGTTGGTAGTTGTGAAAGAGACAGTAAACACTGACAAGCAAGTTTCTGTGGACCTTAATCCTCTGTGACTGATTTGCTCGAGTTAACAACAATATTACAGAAAAAAAAACCATAAAACACGAACCAGAATCAAGTCATGGAAATATGTCTTTAAGCCTAAAACATTGACAGATTTTTCCCTACATAAGAAAATGTACATATAGATGTCATAAGCCTTTCTTTGTCCTTCCCACAACAGCTCAGCCAAATTTGGAACATAATTTCCATTCTTCTAGTTAAAAATACATGAAAAAGGATTTTTATTATTTATGTAGTGTTTGCTACATGCTAGCAACTCTTTTAATTACTCTCGGATGGCAAATCAATTGAAAAATACACTCATTCAATATGCATAATTGTTTTATTCACCTCTTCAATTTTCCTTTTATTGGAAGAAGATGCCTGATTAAATTAATGTACTTGTGTTTCTCAGAAAAATAAAGTTGGGGTGCATGTTTTTGGCCAGATGCAAATGTAGTTAAATATAATTGTTTATGGATATAAATTACTAATACATTTATTACAGATAGTAATATTACAAAAAGTAATCTTAGATGTCAATATAAAATTTTCAGAAAAAATTATGTTATACTCTACAGCATATATAGATATGTGTGTGGGTATGTGCATGTGTGGATTCAAATATTATATATATAAACATTTTAAAGTTACCTTACATTTAGAGAGCTGTAATATTAGAAATAATAAGAAAAATAATTCAAAGTGAACGCTAGCTCTACTCCTGTCAGGAAATAAAAATATATTGAATGTTTATGTTGGTCAAAAATAATTAATGTACTGTGTAGTAATGTAATAGAAAAAGGTTATGAAGACAATGTTACTACAATGCACTATTTTTGTGAATTTTTTCAGATTTAATTTTTAATATTAAATAACAGAAATGTGTCTATTTCTATTAAAGACAAGAAAACGTAATATGAAATGATACATTAATTTTAATATGACATTGCATCTCTTCCTTTGGAATGAAATGAATATATCACATTAAATAAATGTCTTTTTCATATGGGAAATTACTGTGACTAAATTAATAGTTGTGCAATAAGATACTTCATTAGAAAACAATCGGGCACTCCGAATTAATTAAGTAGGGAATACAGAAATCAGTGTTTTATCAAAATTGTCTTTTGAGTATGTGACATTCCTAAACTTATGAAAATGAAATCGCATTATTCAATGGTTTGGGAAGTAGATGAATAAATAGCATTTGGGCATGTATTACTTCAACCTCTAAATTTTATATTTCTATGGTATGACTTTTTCTGCACTTTATTACAGAAACACGTTTACACAGCAGTATGAACTTCTCATAAAAGCAACACTTTGTTTTGGTTGAATGCAAATAAAAACATATTCTGTCCCACTATTAGACATAACAGAACACATTTAATATGTGGGATTGGTGATATTTTGAATATGGTAAATTTATGTTTTAGCCAAATTTAGAGAAATGGTCTTTAGAATAGGCTGTTTGCTAATTTGAACAGAATGCATGAGAATATTATAGCAAAGTATATAAGGCATATATTCCAAACATTTACTAGGTAATATGCCCCCAAAAAGCAACTATAATTATTTTTTATTAGGGAGATATTCTGTACTCCCTAAATATACAAAGTATACTCATACTGTCATTTGAAATATGTTTCCAATATAAATAATGTGTGTATGTCTCTTAAACATTCAAATAGTTAGCAATGTTAGTTTTTCCCCTGTTCTTTTAAATGTGTTTGCAGGTATTAGCCTTCTCTTACCTTTAGAGGGTTTTTTTAGGTGTTTCTTAGGTAGAATATTATATGAAAATATAATATTATATGAAAATAAAGTTAAGTAATGGAAATTAACTTACATTACTTAACTTTACAGCAAATATAAGAATGTATTAGGCTTTTTAATTTAAATATAGTCAGGTAGCCCATAAAACATTTATATCTGTTGGGAGACAAAGGAATGTCTTTTATAAACAAAATCCACTACATCATAAGCTTTCATTTGATTTTATTAGCCAGTACTGGATATCAAAAAGATTTACAAAATTTACATTAACCTAATGTTTTTAACATAAAGGAAAGTGAGAAGAATGCCATCCTTGGTATTAGCATTAGTTCTGCTTCTTGTGTAGAGAACCTGTCTGTTACTAACCTTTCCTGAATATCAGTGGCACTCACTCTCCTATTAATTGCATTCTGTAAAAGCTATTTTTGAGATAAATCTTAGGACATGCAATGCGTGTTTGTCTCCGGGCCCTCTCAAGCATTTCAGTGGCTGTAAGAAAACAGCTCTCTGAATATCTCTGATGAAGCTGGGTCTTTTGTGAGATGTCATACCTGGATGCCAAATATTTATTGCCTCTTCTCCTTGCCTATCACCCTGATCTGTTCCTGAGGCCAGGTTGAGGAGAACTCACCAGGTACTGCAGGTGAATTTCCTCAGGCATCTTGGTTTTAGCATTAAAAACAATTTCACATTTATTTTTGTGCATATTTAAAACTGTTTTAGATTCACTGTTAGAAATGTAAATGTCTCTCTCCCATCAATAATTTTAAATGGTTTTTTGCGGCATGTAAGAACACTTTTTGTAGAATTACAGTTCCAGCTTCATTAGTTGAGTATATGAGGGAATATGCTTCATCCCTATAATAAAACTATGGAAATAATATAAATTATATACAGTGTGTAAGTTATGTGCAACACTGATATTATTATATTAATATATTATTAATTAAAATAAGATCTCTCTTGATTAAATAAAAGGTATCCCTGAAAGTGGGGTACAAACAGCAGAGAGCTCTTTTTAAAATGAGGCACCTGAACATCACCACACAATTAAATTTGCTAGAAATATACTCAGGAATATTATACAGCTTAAGATACGGCAGGCAGAATATTTCCACAGAAGGTACATATCTCACCATAACTGTTAAATAGATGAGATAGATCATAAAGATCACAATAAGACAACACACCAAGGACTGATACCCAAATAAATAGGTTTATATTCAATTATGAAAAAGAATTTACATTAGTAGTGGCATACTTTGTTTTATTGTACTTCACTTCATTGTACTTTGCAGATGTTGCATTTTTGTTTTTTTGCTAATTGATGGTGTGTGTCAAGCCTACTTCCAGCAAGTCTATTGTAGCCATTGTTTCAACAATATGTGCTCACTTAATGTCTCTGTGTCACATTTTTTTCAAACTTTGTCATTATTACCATATCTGTTATGATGATTTGTTATTGATCTTTGATGCTACTTTTGTAATTGTTTGGGGGTGCCACAAACCTTGCCTAAACGGGATAGTAAACTTAATCTATAAATTTTGTGGGTGTTCTTTTTTTTTTTTTTTTGAGAGGATCTCACCCTGTCGCCGAGGCTGGAATGTGGTGGCACGATCACTGCTGACTGAAGCATCGACCTCCTGGGCCCAAGCAATTCTCCCACCTCAGCCTCCTGGGTAGCTGGGACTACAGGCACGTACCACCATGGCCAGCTAATTTTTAATAATTTTGTAGAGACAGGGTCTTCTTATGTTGTCCGGGATGGTCTCAAACTTCAGGGCTCACAAAATCCTCCTGCCTTGGCCTGCCAAAATGCTGGGATTACAGGCGTGAGCCACTGTGCCCGGCCTTGTGTTTGCTCTGACTGTTCCACCAACAGGCTGTTCCTGGTTTCTTTCCCTCTCCTCAGGCCTATTTCCTGAGACACAACCATACTGAACGTAGGACAATTAGTAACCCCATAATGGCCTCTAAGTGTAAGTGAAAGGAAGATTCACATCTCATACTTTAAATCAAAACCTGCAAATGATTTAACTTAATGAAGGGGGCAAGTTGAAAGCTGAGAGAGGTCACAAACTAAGCCTCTTGGGTCAGTTAGCCAAGTTGTGAATGAAAAGGAAAAGTTCTTGAAAGAAATGAAAAGTATTTCTCCAGTGAACATGTAACCGAATATCCCAGCCCCAAAATGCATTTTGCATCTTTTTTTTTTCTTTTCCTGCTTTCAGCTTTGAAACACACTTTGAAAGTCTTTGTTTCTCCCTTTCTCACCAGGCACTTCCATGAACAGTGCTCGCTTATCTAATTACTTGTTTTCTTAGAAATGCCAGGGGCCAGTGATGGAACAAACCAGGCAGAGAGACCCAGCTGAGGAATCTTCTGGCTTAGGGTGAGTTATGAACAGTACCCTACCATTGCTGGGTCGAATTCAGGATGACACAAACCCCACCTCTGGACAAGCGATTACTCAAGATATCCATGGGAATAAGACACACAGACCTGCACCCTCCTGCACCACCTTTGCATATTTCCCACATGTTTTCCTTAAACCCGTTCACTGAGTTCAAAAAGTTGAGATGGCTTCTTTAAGGCTTGAGCCAGTCCATCCTCCCGTCTTTAGCATTTGGCCAATAAAGCTGCTTTGGTTTCACCACACCTAGCTTCTCGTGTTTTCAGCCTCTGAGGAGCGAGCAGCCAGACTTGAGCCAGTTACAAATTCATGAATGATAAAAAAGAAACAGCCTTGTTGCTGATATAAGAAAGTTTGAGTAGTCTGGATAGAAGATCAAACTAGCCACAACATTTCCTTACACTGAATCCTAATTCATTGTGAGGCCCTAACTCTCCAATTCTATGAAGGCTGAGAGAGGTTAGGAAGCTACTGAAGAAAAGTCTGAAGCTAGTGGAGGTTGCTTCATGAGGTTTAAGAAAAGAAGTCATGTCCACAGCATAAAAGTGCAAGATGAAGCAGCAAGTACTGATGGAGAAACCACAGCAATTGTCCAGAAGATCTCGCTAAGACAATTGATGAAGATGGCTACGTTAAATAGCAGATTTTTGTTGTAGACTGAAGAGCCTTTTATTGGAAGAAGGTGATATCCAAGACTCTCATAGACAGAGAAGTCAGTGCCTGGCTTCAAAGCTTCAAATGACAGCCTTGCTCTCTTGTTAAAAGCTAATGCCGCTGGTGACTTTAAGTTGAAGCCAATGCTCATTTACCATTCTGGAAATTCTAGAGACCTTAAGAATTATGCAAAACCTACCCTGTCTGTGCTCTATAAGCACAGAGCTTAGATGACCACATATCTGTTTCCAGTAAGGTTTACTGAATATCTTAAGTTCATTCTTGAGAACTACAACTTAGAAAGAAAGATTCCTTTTCAAAATATTACTGCTCACAGACAAAGCACCTGTCATCCAAAAGCTTGGACAGAGATGTACAAGGAGACTAATGTGGTTTTCATGCCTGCTAACATAATATCCAATCTGCAGCCCATGGATAAAGGAGTAATTTCTTTTTAGAAAATGTTTATTTATTTATTTTTTATAGAGACAGATTGTTGCTATGTTTATAAGGGGTCTCAAACTCCTGGGCTAAAGCAATCCACCTGCTTCAGCCTCCCAAAATACTAGGATTATAAGTGTGAGCCACTGCACCTGGCCTCAATATTTGTTTTATTGTGGTGGTTTATAACCTAACCCATGATTTCTCCAAGTTATACCTGTATATCAGTATTCTCTTGGCAATACAAGAGGAAATACCAGTGAAACCAGACTAAGAATTAATGAAAATTAAATCACAAGAAACAAGAAATGCCAATGTAGAGATGTTTATATTGAAAGTCAATTTATATTATTTAAATAAAGGGAAACAAAAATAGTCAGAAAATCATGCTAGGACTATGATGTAGTTATTTATCAAAGATAACTCATGGATATTTTGATGCAGCTAAATCTAT
This sequence comes from Gorilla gorilla gorilla, assembly GCF_029281585.2. Taxonomy (NCBI): domain Eukaryota; kingdom Metazoa; phylum Chordata; class Mammalia; order Primates; family Hominidae; genus Gorilla; species Gorilla gorilla. The sequence continues at coordinate 100,687,252 of NC_073238.2, read as the reverse complement.
AGGTATAAAATATGAGGCCCAAGTCTGAAGATTCGTTTTCTAATTTTAATATCGTTACTCTATTAACTAATGAAGTCTGCAATGTGAGAGTCACTAGTTAATAAAATAAAAAAACATGAATTCGCTGTGCTTCCTTCTATACTCCGATGCTCTGCTCTTATTAGTTAGAAGAAATACGACTAACCGTCTGAAACTAACAGCTATGCAAGTAAATTTATTCCAATATCATTACAACTTTTGTTTTTTATCTTTTTTTTCTTCTTTTTTTTGAGACGGAGTCTCACTCTGTCGCCAGGCTAAAGTGCAGTGGCATGATCTCAGCTCACTGCAACCTCTGCCTCCCGGGTTCAAGCAATTCTTCTGCCTCAGCCTCCCGAGTAGCTGGGACTACAGGTGGGCACCACCACGCCCAGCAAATTTTGTATTTTTAGTAGAGGCAGGATTTCACCCTATTGGCCAGGCTGGTCTTGAACTCTTGACCTCGTGATCTGCCCGCCTCGGCCTCTCAAAGTGCTGGGATTACAGGTTTGAACCACCACGCCTGGCCTGTTTTTTTTTTCATCATTTTAAATATAAGTCATAAGCATTACTTACAGCTTTTCTTTTTGTTTTAATTACTTTGGTACTTTAAAATCCACCTATATGGTATGCCAACCACAGTAACTTATTGAGAAATACCGACCAGTGGAATTTTTTAAAAAGTTGAAGATATTTGATAGAAAAAAAAAGAATTGAGAATATGTGTGTGTTGTGTTTGCTTGTTTTCAGCACTTTTAGTATTACTATATCTATGTAGTCAATTTCTAATGTCTAGTTACTCATTCGTGGCAAATTTATTCTAGCAATTTTTATGTTTTGGTCTCCCGAAAATATCTTACTGTGATTTCAATTCCAGATGTGGATTTGTCTGCACATAAAATTCTAGTATTGTAGATCAATTCCCTCTCATCTCTTCTGATAGTTTAAACATGCTACTCAATTTTCTCACTACTTTTTGTTGTTATTTTATTGTTAATGAGATGTGTCATTATGGTCTAAAATTTGTTTCAAAGTATACTATTATTCTCTCTAGTACATATGCAATTTTCTCACTATTCTTCATTTTTGGCAGTTTAATGAAAATGTAATTTTATTTATATGCATATATTTCTTTAGTTGTATTGCCCAAGCCTCCATGATCTCATTTTCTTAGAAGAGTTATGACTTCATTTCTAAAGAATTCTCAGTCATCATCATTTTGAATATTGTTTCTCTGCCACACTATTTTATTATCCAGGATAACCCATGACATTTTTATTGACATCTTTCAATGTCGCCTCTTTATCTTAATTTATTTATCTTTTATGATTTCGTATTCTTTATCTCACTGTGTTGCCTTCAACTGAAGGAGAGGAGAATCCTTAATACTAAATCCAAATTTGTGAATTACCTTTTGGATTATGATTAATGCAGAGTTTACTCCACTTGTAAGAGTTATTTTTAGAGTCTCATTTGTAAAGGGTCTCACTCAGCCATGTAACAGGACACATTGATAAATGTGTGCATCATATCAGTCCATGCTGACTGACAGCCCTTACTGTACTTAAGAAAAGTATAATTGTATTACTCACTTTTTACATTTTTCTGAATTATGATTTTATGTTTCTATGATATAATTGCTCCTAAATATTACCACAGTAGAATTGGTCTGAATGCATAGAATTTATTCATTCCTTACCAAATCTTTTAGTTACCCTAAAATTATATTTCTATTTACAGCACCATTACATGTCTCCATAGCAAATAAATTTGTTACTATATGTGGATTAAAATATTCTCATTGCATCTAAAATAAAAGAACTATAAATCCATATTAGAGTCAGTAAAAATTCAGTGAAATTTTAATTTCTTTTCATACACATGGAATATGCCTCTTCAATAAAAAATACTAATAAAAATATATTCATAACTATATATGCCACTATATAAATATATATTCAAGTATTATGAAGGTGCATCTACTATCTCTATTAATTATAATAACAGTAATAATAATATCTAACATGTACTGATATATTGAGTGGTAAGAGTTTAAGCACTCCATGAGAATTTAGTTTATTTCATGTCTTTTCAACATGGACAATATGAACCCAAGAGGCAGAAATTAGTTCTGGGGCAGAAAGAAAGAAAAAAGTGTTGGCTATAACAGTAGTTTGTGACCCTACATAGGACCACAGATGATAAACAGATATATAGTGTGCATGAGGCATAAAATTTAATGCTGAGGGATTGGGAAAAATGCCTAGAGAAGCTCCTTGGTAGGACAATAAAGGATAGAAAAGGTTGAGAAAAACTGGCTTATTTATCTTCACAACGAACCTCTGTTATAGGTAATATTATTAAACTGATGTATATCAGACACATATATACTGAGGCTTTTGCTCAAAGTTATAAATATGGTCAATGGCAAAATAAAAATATAAACACAATTCTGGATTTGAGTCAATTTCTACAGAACTCTTAATCACAATTTATACTATCTCTCCATATACAAAAGAATTACTCAATTTATTTAAAGTATATTTGTTCCATAAGCTATTATTTGCTAAAATAGATAAGTGTACCTCATGTAAAAATCTCCATTATTAAAAATTAGTTACAAAAGGAACATCCTACTAAGATTATAAACTAATTTAGAGACATGGATATTTAACAAGTAGCAACAAGACATACATTTTGTTTACTATATTCTACTGTGTGTAAAAATACTGTTTAGTATTCATTTCCTGACAATATATAGAATTAACAGTGACCCCAGATTGCAGAATAATAACTTTGAGTGTAAATTTCATATTTCCTTGAAAATATAAGCCTCGTATTTCATATTTAACTGCCTCCACTCCCACATATGATACTTTTTATACTGAGAAATCTGTGTGGGCTTAAGCTAATATTTATATGTTATAAGTTAAAAATAGTCACTGTTGTCTCTCATTCACAATTTATGACTGGATCCTTTTCTTTCAGAAAAGAGTACTTTTTAGTTCACATTTTCATATAGACAAGAACAAGAGCTCATTAGTCTTTCGGTTGCAAAATAAAAAATAAATTTTGTTAAATAAAGCAAAATTAAGCATCAAGTTGATATAATAATCTCTTCTATCTTCATAAATAAATGATCTACAATAAAGACCAATTTGTTTTTAAAAGTCAGATAACACAACATTTTACTTAATTAGAATAATATAAAAATAATGCACAGTAGGTCTGAAGAAAGGAAAGTAAAAAATATTTTTTATATTTAAGCACTTTAAATATCCTGAGGGCCTATCAAACTGTCTAAAAATAAATAGAGAAAAGCCAGCAAATATTAGAAAAATAGTTTGAAGACCAAATGTTCAAGATCTAACATGAAGGTCATAATAGGTTGTCGTAGCATAATTTTCTTATGTGATTTGCAATAATTAGGGCCATTTCTAGTTAATGTCATTCATTTTTCTAAAACTGTAAAGCATCAGTTGGGTCTCTTCATTTTTTTAACTGAGGCTATACAGCAAATCTAGCCATATCATCAGCTGCCAAGACTAATAGATGAAAGATAGAGATTCATAACACTTAACTGATGCCTCAGAAAGATAATGGGAACTCAAAAAATAATCTGCATTTTACATTTAACTACATGATTTGTGCTAAGTTTGGGAAGTTCATAAATAATTTTGTGCTAGTGTCTGTTTCTATAAATAGAAAATCTAGTCGATATCTGACATACAAGCTTTAACCAGCACAAGCATTAACATACTGAGTAACCATGGAAATAACATCACTTCTGTTATAAAATTATCTTGTGAAAATACAAAAGAGATTCAGAGCCTCAAAATAATGGCCATAGTTACATTTATTATTTCCTAGTTTTAGAAATGATTCTAAAATACATAAACTGTATAATCCTTTTGCATCACCTCTTATTGAAATTGGTTGATTTGACTATTAGAACACCTATAGGCCTCATCCTGTATGTAAATGTTAAATACTATGTTAAACATCCAAGCACCACAAATGTCTCATAAACATAAATAAACATATATCCCTCTCCTAAATGTCTCATATGTACTGCTCTTATTAGTATGGCTAGCAACAAACACAGACCATGAGCGGTAAGGATCTGGAGGGAAGGGAGACATTGAAATGAACATTGCATTTGCTTCTGCTATTTTCTGATAACTTACAGGGTACAACCATCATCTGGATCTAGTTGTGCTGAGCAGGCTAACATTGGAGTCCCAGGCTACTATAATCTTGGAGAAAAAGAAACAGTGAAAAGTAGCTCAATATTTTGTACACAATAAAGCCTGGGGCTTCTGTTACATGCCATGAATTTTTGAGTGACAGAGAAAGAAAGGGGAATGAAGAGGAAGCAACTATTTAAGAAGCTGAAAAGTTAAGCAGAGTATTTGACACTTTCATAGGAATGCTGCAAAACCAAAAAGCTTGAATTCAGGGGCCAAGAAAGAGAAAACTTAGTAAGTATGCCAGGCATTCAGTTAAGTCTCTAAAAGGGTTATAGTTTGTGGTTAGAGAAATACTGGCAATAGACTAGTTTCATCTGAATTAAGGTGATATGCCTGTAATCCATCTTCTCATGAAGAGACAGTTGAATCCTTTCAGGATGAAAGCACCAACATTCAGAGCCACTAGCATTTGCATACTCCAAGCCTAACACTTAAGAGAAGTTTAGGGGGTGGAGCCAAGATAGCCAAATAGCAACAGCTCCAGTCTACAGCTCCCAGCGTGAGTGATGCAGAAGACAGGTGATTTCTGCATTTCCAACTGAGGTACTGGGTTCATTTCACTGGGGAGTGCCGGACAGTGGGTGCAGTGTACCGTGCGTGAGCAGAAGCAGGGCGAGGCATTGTCTCACCTGGAAAGTGCAAGGGGTCAGGGAATTCCCTTTCCTAGTCAAAGAAAGGGGTGACAGACGGCGCCTGGAAAATCGGGTCACTCCCACCCTGATACTGCACTTTTCCAACAGGCTTAACAAACGGCACACCAGGAGATTATATCCCGCACATGGCTCAGAGGGTCCTATGTCCACGGAGCCTCGCTCATTGCCAGCACAGGAGTCTGAGATCAAACTGCAAGGTGGCAGCGAGGCTGGGGGAGGGGTGACCGCCATTGCTGAGGCTTGAGTAGGTAAACAAAGTGGCTGGGAAGCTCAAACTGGGTGGAGCCCACCACAGCTCAAGGAGGCCTGCCTGCCTCTGTAGGCTCCACCTCTGGGGGGCAGGGCACAGACAAACAAAAGGCAGCACTAACCTCTGCAGACTTAAATGTCCCTATCTGACAGCATTGAAGAGAGTAGTGGTTCTCCCAGCACACAGCTTGAGATCTGAGAATGGGCAGACTACCTCCTCAAGGGGGTCCCTGACCCCTGAGTAGCCTAACTGGGAGGCACCCCCCAGTAGGGGCAGACTGACATCTCACACGGCCGGGTACTCCTCTGAGACAAAACTTCCAGAGGAACGATCAGGCAGCAGCATTTGTGGTTCACCAATATCCGCTGTTCTGCAGCCACCACTGCTGATACCCAGGCAAACAATGTCTGGAGTGGACCTCCAGCAAACTCCAACAGACCTGCAGCTGAGGGTCCTGACTTTTAGAAGGAAAACTAACAAAAAGCAAGGACATCCACACCAAAAACCCATCTGTATGTCACCATCATCAAAGACCAAAGGTAGATAAAACCACAAAGATGGGGAAAAAACAGAGCAGAAAAATCAGAAACTCTAAAAATCAGAGTGCCTCTCTTCCTCCAAAGGAATGCAGCTCCTCACCAGCAATGGAACAAAGCTGGATGGAGAATGACTTTGACGAGTTGAGAGAAGGAGGCTTCAAAAGATCAAACTACTCTGAGCTAAAGGAGGAAGTTCGAACCCATGGCAAAGAAGTTAAAAACCTTGAAAAATAATTAGACAAATGGCTGACTAGAATAACCAATGCAGAGAAGTCCTTAAAGGACCTGATGGAGCTGAAAACCACAGCACGAGAACTACGTGACAAATGCACAAGCCTCAATAGCCGATGCAATCAACTGGAAGAAAGGGTATCAGCGATGGAAGACAAAATAAATGAAATGAAGAGAGAAGAGACGTTTAGAGAAAAAAGAATAAAAAGAAATGAACAAAGCCTCCAAGAAATATGGGACTACGTGAAAAGACCAAATCTATGTCTGATTGGTGTACCTGAAAGTGACGGGGAGAATGGAACCAAGTTGGAAAACAATCTGCAGGATATCATCCAGGAGAACTTCCCCAATCTAGCAAGGCAGGCCAACATTCAAATTCAGGAAATACAGAGAACGCCACAAAGATACTCCTCAAGAAGAGCAACTCCAAGATACATAATTGTCAGATTCACCAAAGTTGAAATGAAGGAAAAAATGTTAAGGGCAGCCAGAGAGAAAGGTCGGGTTACCCACAAAGGGAAGCCCATCAGACTAACAGCTGATCTCTTGGCAGAAACTCTACAAGCCAGAAGAGAGTGGGGGCCAATAGTCAACATTCTTAAAGGAAAGAATTTTCAACCCAGAATTTCATACCCAGTCAAACTAAGCTTCATAAGTGAAGGAGAAATCAAATACTTTACAGACAAGCAAATGCTGAGAGATTTTGTCACCACCAGGCCTGCCCTAAAAGAGCTCCTGAAGGAAGCACTAAACATGAAAAGGAACAACCAGTACCAGCCACTGCAAAAACATGCCAAATTGTAAAGACCATCAAGGCTAGGAAAAAACTGCATCAACTAACCAGCAAAATAACCAGCTAACATCATAAAGACAGGATCAAATTCACACATAACAATATAAACCTTAAATGTAAATGGGCTAAATGCTCCAATTAAAAGACACAGACTGGCAAATTGGATAAAGAGTCAAGACCCATCAGTGTGTTGTACTCAGGAAACCCATCTCACGTGCAGAGACACACATAGGCTCAAAATAAAGGGATGGAGGAAGATCTACCAAGCAAATGGAAAACAAAAAAAGGCAGGGGTTGCAATCCTAGTCTCTGATAAAACAGATTTTAAACCAACAAAGATCAAAAGAGACAAAGAAGGCCATTACATAATGGTAAAGGGATCAATTCAACAAGAAGAGCTAACTATCCTAAATATGTATGCACCCAATACAGGAGCACCCAGATTCATAAAGCAAGTCCTTAGTGACCTACAAAGAGACTTAGACTCCCACACAATAATAATGGGAGACTTTAATACCCCACTGTCAACATTGGACAGATCAACAAGACAGAAAGTTAACAAGGATATCCAGGAATTGAACTCAGCTCTGCACCAAGCGGACCTAATAGACATCTACAGAACTCTCCACCCCAAATCAACAGAATATACATTCTTTTCAGCACCACACCACACCTATTCCAAAATTGACCACATAGTTGGAAGTAAAGCACTCCTCAGCAAATGTAAAAGAACAGAAATTATAACAAACTGTCTCTCAGACCACAGTGCAATCAAACTAGAACTCAGGATTAAGAAACTCACTCAAAACCGCTCTACTACATGGAAACTGAACAACCTGCTCCTGAATGACTACTGGGTACATAATGAAATGAAGGCAGAAATAAAGATGTTCTTTGAATCCAACGAGAACAAAGACACAACATACCAGAATCTCTGGGACACATTCAAAGCAGTGTGTAGAGGGAAATTTATAGCACTAAATGCTCACAAGAGAATGCAGGAAAGATCTAAAATTGACACCCTAACATCACAATTAAAAGAACTAGAGAAGCAAGAGCAGACACATTCAAAAGCTAGAAGAAGGCAAGAAATAACTAAGATCAGAGCAGAACTGAGGGAAATAGAGACACAAAACCCTTCAAAATATCAATGAATCCAGGAGCTGGTTTTTTGAAAAGATCAAAAAAATTGAAATTGATAGACTGCTAGCAAGACTAATAAAGAAGAAAAGGCAGAAGAATCAAATAGACGCAATAAAAAATGACAAAGGGGATATCACCACTGATCCCACAGAAATACAAACTACCATCAGAGAATACTATAAACACCTCTACGCAAATAAACTAGAAAATCTAGAAGAAATGGATAAATTCCTCGACACATATGCCCTCCCAAGACTAAACCAGGAAGAAGTTGAATCTCTGAATAGACCAATAACAGGCTCTGAAATTGAGGCAATAATTAATAGCTTACCAACCAAAAAAAGTCCAGGACCAGATGGATTCACAGCCGAATTCTACCAGAGGTACAAGGAGGAGCTGGTACCATTCCTTCTGAAACTATTGCAATCAATAGAAAAAGAGGGAATCCTCCCTAACTCATTTTATGAGGCCAGCATCATCCTGATACCAAAGCCTGGCAGAAACACAACAAAAAAAAAGAGAATTTTAGACCAATATCCTTGATGAACATTGATGCAAAAATCCTCAATAAAATACTGGCAAACCGAATCCAGCAGCACATCAAAAAGCTTATCCACCATGATCAAGTGGGCTTCATCCCTGGGATGCAAGGCTGGTTCAACATATACAAATCAATAAATGTACTCCAGCATATAAACAGAACCAAAGACAAAAACCACATGATTATCTCAATAGATGCAGAAAAGGCCTTTGACAAAATTCAACAACCCTTCATGCTAAAAACTCTCAATAAAATAGGTATTGATGGGATGTATCTCAATATAATAAGAGCTATCTATGACAAACCCACAGCCAATATCATACTGAATGGACAAAAACTGGAAGCATTTCCTTTGAAAACTGGCACAAGACAGGGATGCCCTCTTTCACCACTCCTATTCAACATAGTGTTGGAAGTTCTGACCAGGGCAATCAGGCAGGAGAAGGAAATAAAGGGCATTCGATTAGGAAAAGAGGAAGTCAAATTGTCCCTGTTTGCAGATGACATGATTGTATATCTAGAAAACCCCATTGTCTCAGCCCAAAATCTCCTTAAGCTGATAAGCAAATTCAGCAAAGTCTCAGGATAGAAAATCAATGTGCAAAAATCACAAGCATTCTTATACACCAATAACAGACAAACAGAGAGACAAATCACAAGTGAACTCCCATTCACAATTGCTTCAAAGAGAATAAAATACCTAGGAATCCAACTTACAAGGGATGTGAAGGACCTCTTCAAGGAGAACTACAACCCACTGCTCAATGAAATAAAAGAGGATACAAACAAATGGAAGAACATTCCATACTCATGGGTAGGAATAATCAATATTGTAAAAATAGCCATACTACCCAAAGTAATTTATAGATTCAATGCCATCCCCATCAAGCTACCAATGACTTTCTTCACAGAATTGGAAAAAACTACTTTAAAGTTCATATGGAACCAAAAAAAGCCCTCATTGCCAAGTCAATCCTAAGCCAAAAGAACAAAGCTGAAGGCATCATGCTACCTGACTTCAAACTATACTACAAGGCTACAGTAACCAAAACAGCATGGCACTGGTACCAAAACAGAGATATACACCAATGGAACAGAACAGAGCACTGAGAAATAATGCCACATATCTACAACTATCTGGTCTTTGACAAACCTGACAAAAAGAAGAAATGGGTAAAGGATTCCCTATTTAATAAATGGTGCTGGGAAAACTGCCTAGGCATATGTAGAAAGCTGAAACTGGATCCCTTCCTTAAACCTTATACAAAAATTAATTCAAGATGGATTAAAGACTTAAATGTTAGACCTAAAACCATAAAAACCCTAGAAGAAAACCTAGGCAATACCATTCAGGACATAGGCATGGGCAAGGACTTCATGTCTAAAACATCAAAAGCAATGGCAACAAAAGAAAAAATTGACAAATGGGACCTAATTAAACTAAAGAGCTTCTGCACAGCAAAAGAAACTACCATCAGAGTAAACAGGCAACCTACAGAATGGGAGAAAATTTTTGCAAGCTACTCATCTGACAAAGGGCTAATATCCAGAATCTACAATGAACTCAAACAAATTTACAAGAAAAAATAAAACAACCCCATCAACAAGTGGGCGACGGATATGAACAGACACTTCTCAAAAGAAGACATTTATGCAGCCAACAGACACATGAAAAAATGCTCATCATCACTGGCCATCAGAGAAATGCAAATCAAAACCACAATGAGATACCATCTCACACCAGTTAGAATGACGATCATTAAAAAGTCAGGAAATGACAGGTGCTGGAGAGGATGTGGAGAAATAGGAACACTTTTACACTGTTGGTGGTACTGTAAACTAGTTCAACCATTGTGGAAGTCAGTGTGGCGACTCCTCAGGGATCTAGAACTAGAAATACCATTTGACCCAGCCATCCCATTACTGGGTATATACCCAAAGGATTATAAATCATGCTGCTATAAAGACACATGCACACATATGTTTATTGCGGCACTATTCACAATAGCAAAAACTTGGAACCAACCCAAATGTCCAACAATGATAGACTGGATTAAGAAAATGTGGTACATATACACCATGGAATACTATGCAGCCATGAAAAAATGATGAGTTCATGTCCTTTGTAGGGACATGGATGAAGCTGGATACCATCATTCTCAACAAACTATTGCAAGGACAAAAAACCAAACACCACATGTTCTCACTCATAGGTGGGAATTGAACAATAAGAACACATGGACACAGGAAGGGGAACATCACACACCGGGGACTGTGGTGGGGTAGGGGGAGGGGGGAGGAATAGCATTAGGAGATATACCTAATGCTAAATGACGTGTTAATGGGTGCAGCACACTAACATGGCACATGTATACATATGTAACTAACCTGCACGTTGTGCACATGTACCCTAAAACTTAAAGTATAATACTAAGAAAATAAAAAAGAAAAATTATATTTATATGCTTTCTGTTATAATTACATAATAAACAAAAATATGAATGGTAAAATATTAAAGACATTAAGGGGGTAGTGATACTATTGATACCATAATAAATTTAGTTAATACTGTCTAATTTTATTCAATTTTTTTCTAATAATTTTTGTCTCAGACAATAATTTACATTGAGGCTCTCATGATTTACAGGATGTGTTTACACAAATCCTTAATAGATTGTGGTCTCTTAAATAAAAGACATTATGTATTATGCAGAATTTTATTCCCTTAATGCCCAGAATCATGCTTTGTTCAAAACAATCATTCAATAAATTGTATTTCTCAATTTATTAATGTGAATACCTACAACCATATACTCTTAATAAACAAGTATGTTTAGCAGCCATAAATCTGATACACAAAGTATATGGAGTGCTTAGGAAAAACAAATGTCTTTTCTTAGATTCCTTTAGAAACAAACCATTTGCAACACTTAAAAAATATATTTTCCCCTCAAGCTAGTAACAGCATCTGCAGTAAGAAATCAGATTCTCTTATGGTATCCTGCACAACAACGATGGGAAGGGTGTAATAGTAGCCTTGGTGAAAATAAATGTAATGAGCATTCCCCAGCAAGTGCTTTTCTCAGCAGGATGGTCACGTAATTATGAGAAAATATGACAAGCTTACAGTTATGGTACAGTTTATCTGGAACTTTCTGTTATTGACCGTGTGTTCTAAACAACTATCTTTGTCAGGCAAAAGTGAATATTACAAACTAAATAAGAGGAGGGAAAAGACAGTAAAAATGAAGTGGGCATGCTGAGTCTGTATCTGCTTATAACTTTTCTCAAAATCAACTAACACCCTTTAATGTTTAATATTGAATCTCTCAATACTATAATAAAACAAAGATAAAATATATATTATAGGAACACGACCTGCATGATGTCTGTTTTTGTTTTTTTTTTACAAACACACACAAAATATCCTAATGCCATTGTATACAACTTTTGCTCTATAGTATTTTATCAAAGTGAAATAATTTATTCTGCAGGGCAGAATAATTAGGGACTACAATTTTCTCTTACCTTCAACATGTATTTATAAAGGTTTAGTGTAAAATTATTATCAATTGTTCTATGGCAGAGTTCTAAAAGCTATATGGGTTGGGGGTCATGAATATTTTCAAGGATATATGGAGAGTCAGCCTGTTCCTGTTAAAAAACATCACAAGCCTATGAACCCAGAGGCAAGAGAAAGCAACAAAGGATGTAATATCTTGTGTACATTGGAAAGGAAGGGAGCTTCAGCTACATAAATGAAGGTAGGATTTGGATCAAAAAGGGTGTTATGGTGCTCTTTAAGACACTTGAACTTCATGTCAATGGCAATGGGAGCTATTAAACAAATTTACACGAGATGCTGGAATGCTTATATTTGTGTTATAGGAAGATTAGTCTGTCCATTTGAAACTGGGCCAATTGTTCCACAGAACTAATGTGTACAGTTTGTTAAATGAAGATAGAAATTGACCTTCCCAGTCTTAAAACTTGAGCAACTTACATTTGTGTTATCCGAGTTCCTTTCTCTGGAAATCAATCATCAGGCCTCTCAGATAGTATCAAGGAAGTGAAACTTAACAGACCACTTCATCTATACAATGAGATGCCAGATCCCTCACCTGTTATGACTGCCTAACTGATCACCTGCTTCCTACGGACCAACTTCTCTTCCCTACTCCTCCCTAATTCCTGTTTTCTCACACAGAGTTACATTTCTTCTTTGCTATTACATGTAAACCCCAAATTTTAGTCAGTTGATGAGACAAATTTGAACCGAATCTGTTCTCTTTGACTGTGGCATCCAAATAAAGCCTTCTTCCCTGACCATCTTTCTGTCGCATTGATTGACTTTCTGTGCTGTGAGCAATGGGAACTAGTCCAAATTCCTAGTGTTTCAGCAACAAACTGTGTAACATTTATCAAGATAGGTAATTCTGTTTGAGGTGGAAAAGTTTTTGGCAGAAGAAACTTTTTATATTGAAACTTAGGATTATTAATATTTGACCTGAAATAACTAAGTAGCTACTCAGATATAATGCTCAGAATTGATTATTTCAACATTAATTCATAATTTGGTTTGTAGATCGCTGGCTATCTTTTCATATATATATAATATATGTATTTATTTATTTGAAGTTTATATATATGTATAATACAAATATACAAGATTTACTTTGCAGATTAGATTTCCTTGTTTAAAATGTTGCTTTTGATTTTTTTTGTATATTATTTATTTATTTATTTATTTTTGAGATAGAGTTTTGCTCTGTCACCCAGGCTGAGTGCAGTGGCACGATCTGGGCTCACTGCAAACTCTGCCTCCCAGGTTCAAGTGATTCTCTTACCTCAGCCTCCGGAATAGCTGGGATTACAGGCGCTTACCACCGCACCTGGCTAATTTGTGTATTTTTAGTAGAGACAGGGCTGCCAGGCCAGTCTCAAATGCCAGACCTCAGGTTTTCCACCACCTCAGCCTCTCAAAGTGCTGGGATTACATGCGTGAGCAACTGTGCCTGGATGCTTCCGATTTTAAAGAGAGTGAAAGAGGGAGTAAAAAGAGAAAAGTAAAAGTGACAGAGATGGGGAGAGAAGGGGGAGAGGAAGGGGAAATAGAGAGAAGAGAGGAAGAACAAGAAAGAGACAATAATGCATTAGATGTATCTTTTCTGATTTTATACACCATTTTCAATGAGTACCATATTTCTGGTAAATGTGAATTCCACAAAGGGGGCCCATCTAAAAGTTATAAATGGTATGTAATAAAATGTACAGATTAAAAATCAAAAAAAGAGAATAGAATAGTAAGTTCACAAAACCTAGATATTGGAACAAAATGGATGAAAAACAAGAAGAATGTCATTAATGTGGAAATAATCATCGATTAAAAACTCATGGGAGATTGTAAGTTGGGAGGTCTGAATTATGTAGTGCGGTAGTGAGAACCTTGGAAGAGATGAATCATTCATTGAAGATGTAGCTATTAAGATGTAGGAGAAATTATGCCTGACGATTTTTCAATTGTTACTTCATCTTTCAAATATTGTAATCAGATATTGTGGATACACTCTAGGAACCCACTTCAACAGTTTCCTCCCCTTCAATGTAGGCATAATCTATAACTTGTTTTTAACTAATATATATAGAATCAATGTAAGAGCATATTTTAGAATATACATTTTATGAATATTTTATGTATAAATAAATTCTGCTTCTCTAGTTAAACCCTAATTAATAACATCAGCACAACTAGCAGGATCTATTTCTTACCCCTAGTTTTGCAAAAAGAAGAGAAATATTGAAAATGACACCTTTTTGTGTGGGTATTGGTTCAATAGAACAAAACAAATCTTTAATTTTGTGCATGAATATTGTATCACAAATAGCTGTTTCCATGCCTCATGCCCTAAAGAAGATGTGTCACTTGTCAAGACCCATTCATGAACATATGCTCCAACACAGCCTTTAATTTTAAGAAACAGACCTTTGAGAAAACAAATAAGATAAAAATAATAACATGTTCATAATTTATTAATTGCATATTATTTGAATCATTTTTTCTCTGTAGTTGACCTAAGTCAACTTTAGGACAACTATAGGTTGGCTTAGGACAACTATAGAGAAGGTCAGTCTTATGTTTTCACTTTCAGAAAAGCACGTTTTCATTTCATTCAATTTTATTGATAATACATTTTAATTACTGATCATATTTGTTTTATTGCAAAGAAAATCGTCTGTACAATTGAATTATATCTCATTTTCCAAATAAGATTGTTTTTTCTATAAATTTATATTTTGCATTATAGATAGCAAATATAATTCTATTTCTATAAAATCAAATATTGTAAAACATTTAATCCTAATTACCGTATGAGCTGCTAAAAATTATACATTAAAAAACTGTTACAGTATCCTTTCTTTTGGAGACTCGTTTATGTTAATTTTTTATTTTTTTTCATTTTGAGATAGGATCTCACTCTGTAGCCCAGGCTGGAGTGCAATGGTATGATCATAGCTCACTGCAGCCTAATCTCCTGGGATCAAGCGATCCTCCCACCTCAGCCTCTCAAGTAGCTGGGACTACAGGTCTACATCACCATAGCTTGCTAATTTTGTGTTTTTTGAAGAGATAGAGTCTTGCCATGTTGCCCAGACTGGTCTCAAACTCCTGGGTTCAAGTGATCCACCTAACTCGGCTCCCAAAGTGCTGGGATTACAGGTGCAAGCCACCATGCCTGGCCTAATTTTTCAGTCTACATGTGACTATGATGATAATATCAAATGGTTACTTTATTTGCATAATAATAATTGTGGAGGAAACAATAAGTAATACAAGGCATAAAAAAAGTCTAAGAAAGCATATTTTCATTAATTAGAATTACACTAACGTGGTAATGTAATGACTTGTGCTAACTTTCTTATTCTGTTATCATAATATTGCAACTTTTTTTCTTATCTGCATAATTTAAGCCCTTTTGTTAATTTTGATTTTGACTGTCATCTATTGGCTTTACTCTCTGTAAGTCTAGAAATACACACACATGCACACACGGAAATTTTATTTATCAATACTCTAATAACATAGAGTGATGTTAAATCATGAAAAATAAATCTCATAATAAGTAAAATATGATTGTTTAAAACTGTTACTCAAATACCTAGCATCTCTATTTTTCTTCTTAAGATGTTACCTTAATATATGCTATTGTTAAAAGTAAATTGATTTATCATTCCCTTGAAGAAACACAGTGTTCTAATACAGACATACTTGGAATATAAAATAGGTATTTTTTATTATCTAAAGTAAATACATTGTAGAAAATTGTGCCAATTTTTTTTACTGGTTTATATTTGTTGTTGTTCTTTAAAGCAATGCGATTTCAAGCTCTGTTCAGGGATTACTTCTAGCAACAGTTTTAGCTGTGTTATTCCGACGGACTTCCTTGGAAGCCGAAACTCTGTTTCTTTCTAATTCCCTCATGTAGTCTATGGCACACAAGGTGAGTCCTATAATCTGCTATAAAGCAATATTGTAAAAATGATGTTTACCTGCATACACTTTTTATGGTCATTTGGATGTTTCGATTCTGCAGGAAACCCATTTCCCTTTTACCATGGGACCTTTTTTCATCATGGTTAAACAAAGCCTTGCTCACTAGCACAGATGAGATAAAAGGATTTGTTGGGCCTCTATCACATCAGGCAGGTGATGACAGATCCCAATCTATTTCAGGAACAAACTTCAGACTAGCCACAGGTGATTTCCTTACCTTGCTAAATGGCTTAGCAGACATTATGTTTCCCACAACAGCAATCTCTAGCTTATTATTTAGCTCCATGACAGAAAAACAAGTAAAAGCTCACAGATTTTAAAATATGAACAGACACAAAGAAAAGGGAATTCACATAGTTCTCTTGAATCTTCAAAAAGTGTTTCAACAAGCATATTGAACTATATTCTTAAGTTGGCTTACTCAGCTATATCATACAAATAGATAGGGATAGATTAATGATAGGTAGATAGATATATACACAGATATATCTATGTATAAATAGATAGATGGTAGATAGATAGACAGATAGATGCAAAGTAATATATATCCATGCAGGCACAGTGTTATGAAGATGCATTTTTAAACTTTATAATATTAATTCACCTACTCCACATATATCAAACACTGTTGCTGAAGCAACATTCCATAAAAAAGAGAATATGTTTTAAAATATAAATTGTCATGGGATTAAATAAGTTCTTTGTGCTTTCAAGCTTCCAAGAGAACATAAAAGAGATTATTATATTTCAGAATTCAGTAATCATCATCATCATAGTAAAATTTCCTTAGGCTCATAATGTGCAGGACACATTTCTCTGTTCTTTTTATGTATTCTGGCATTTACTCTGCTGCACAACTCTTTGAGGTAGAAGCAAAGGCCAGAGGTGTTAATGAAGCTGCTAAAGGTCACAGAACAACACATATGTGATTTGTAATAAAATATCATTTTATTTCCTTGTGAAAAAGAACATCATTCATGATTTACATCTTTGAAGCTCCCTGGCTGGATTGCTTAACATTTTGTTTTGTTTTGGTTTGGTTTTGTTTTTTGAGACAGAGCCTCCCTCCATTGCCCAGGCTGGAGTGCAGTGGGGCAATCTTGGCTCACTATAACCTCCACCTCTCAGGTTCAAGCGATTCTCCTGCCTCAGCCTCGTGAGTAGCTGGGACTACAGGTGCACACCACCACTCCCGGCTAATTTCTGTATTTTTAGTAGAGATAGGGTTTCACCATGTTGGCCAGGCTAGTCTCGAACTCCTGACCTCAAGTGATCTGCCCACCTCAGCCTCACAAAGTGCTGGGATTACAGGTGTGAGCCACCGGGCCCGGAATGTTTACCTTTTTAAAACGTTTTTTAGATAGTAATTTTTATTTGTTTGTTCATTGCTGGACCTCCAGAAACTGGAAAAGTCCTCTGGCAAATAGCAAATGATCAGTAGATATTTGCTATTTGAATGATTTATATATAAAGACAAATTACATTTTTTTTCCTATTTACCAAAAAGCTTTATTTAGTGATTTTTAGGAATGTTTATTTATTTTTATTTCTGTTTTTCTAACTTTTATTTAAGGTTAAGTGGTACATGTGCAGGCTCGTTATACAGGTAAATTGCATATAACAGGAGTTTGCTGTACACATTATTTCATCACCCAGATAATAAGCATAGTATTGATAGGTAGTTTTTTTCAATCCGCTCCCTCTTCCTACTCTCCACCTTGAATTATGCTCTGGTGTCTTTTGTGCCCTTCTTTGTGTCCATATGTTCTGAATGTTTGTTTAGCACCCACTAAGTGAGAACATGTGGTATTTGGTTTTCTTTTCCTGCATTATTTCACTTGCAATCATGGCCTCCAGCTCCATCCATGATGCTGCAAAAGACACAATCCCATTCTTTGTTATGGCTGTGTTGTATTCCACAGTGCATGTGTACATTTTCTTTATCCATTATACAATTTATGGGCATAGAAGTTGACTCTGTCTTTTCTATTGTGAACAGTGATGTGAGTAACATATGGATGTATGTGACTTTATGATAGAACAATTTATATTCCTTTGGAAATAAACCTAGTAATGGGGTTGCTAGCTCTAATTAGTTTCCAAACTGTTATATTGCTGGTAGCAATATAAAATTTTTGTCTCAATTTCTGTCCATTAGATTTTTTTTTTTTTTTTTTTTTTTTGAGGCAGAGTCTCACTTTGTCACCCAGGCTGGAGTGCGGTGGCGCTATCTCAGCTCACTGCAAGCTCCGCCTCCTGGGTTCATGCCATTATTCTGCCTCAGCCTCCCAAGTAGCTGGGACTACAGGCACCCACCACCACGCCCAGCTAATTTTTTTGTATTTTTAGTAGAGACGGGGTTTCACCGTGTTAGCCAGGATGGTCTCGATCTCCTGACCTTGTGACCCTGCCCGCCTCGGCCTCCCAAAGTGCTGGGATTACAGGCGTGAGCCACTGTGCCCGGCCCATTAGATTAATTCTAAGTGGTGAGGTATAATCAAGTAAATTTGAGAAACACAGTTTAAGAACATTTAAATACATATCTTTATTACAGGAATTGTCTGAGCTCTTCAACTGCCAACACACATATATTGTTATTCACACAGGGTCATGCAATTTCCAAACACACTGGAGGTTTGGATTAAAACAAAACTTCCTTCGTTGTCTTAATGAAAAAAATTAACATCTTAATAAAACAATATGCATTAGTTTTGTAATTTTAGAAAATATTTTAATAAGTACTGGGAAAAAGATATAAAGCACTGTTAAGAGAATTGTCCTCTGTGCCTTAACTTTGCCAAAGCTACAGCCACAGATACTATGCAAAGCCAAGCAAGATATTCATTCAGTATCTAGATACCAGAAGGCATATGGGCCAATATAAAGAACCAGTAGAAAAAAATGCATCTATAATGATAAAAAATAAATCCGAGGTTATTTTTTCCTAAAAAGCACATTAATATATTGTATCATGTCTCACTTTCGAAGATGGCAGGATAAATTGTATCATTCAGCCCTTGCATATATCTAAGTGATAGTGAAAAAAGGTAACCTGAACACAAGGCACATATTGTGACGATACGAAGGAAAATGATATATAATAATGAAAATGCATATTGAGTTGTTTATTTATTAAGGCATTCATCCATTCAATTATTTATCTAATAAATTTGGGTTATCTGTTATTGCCCAGACTTCTGCAATTTTATATATATATATATATATATATAATTATTATATATAACATCTGCAATGATATATGTGAGAGATATATACATATCTATAGATATAGATATAGATATAGATATAAAATTAAACACCAGAAAGGTTTGTTCACCACGGCTGGAGTGTAGTGGCACGATCACAACTAACTGCAGCCCCTGAACCTCCTGGGCTCAGTGATCCTCCCACAGCCTCCCAAGTAGCTGGGACTACAGGCATGCGCCACGATGCCTGGTTAGTTTTTCGTATTTTTTGTAGAGATGGGTTTTACCATGTTGCCCAGACTGGTATCATACTCCTGTGCTCAAGCGATTTACCTGCCTTGTCTCCCAAAGTTCTGGGACAACAGGCCTGCACCAACATGCCTGGCTTTTTTTTTTTTTTTTTTTTTTTGGTAGAATTTACATGTCACTATGTTGCCCAGGCTGACCTCGAACTCCTGGGCTCAATTTATTCTTCCTCCTTGGCCCCTCAAAGTGTTGAGATAACAGACACGAGACACTGCACTGGGCCAGGATTAATCTTACAATTAACAGTTTTTACTGATCACACTTCCACTCATAACTATCATTACTATTAGTGATAACTGAAATAGTGAATGCCTTTTACTTAGTACTTACTAAATTAAATCCTCTGGAAGGAAGTGCATCATAAATGTTGAGGATCATAAGGGTTGAGCATCACAAAGGCTGAGTACTCTGAAGTCAATCCCAGTACTGGATTCATACATGCATTTTATTAGCTGTACAGGCTTGGGCAAATTACTTCACTTCTCACTCCTGTCTTTTGTCATCTATTAAATGAGAATGACAAAATTCTTTCAAGAAATAAATGAGATAAAACATTTACATTTTATTCTTTCCTTTTTTTTTTTTTTTTTTAGATGGAGTTTCACTCTTGTTGCCCAGGCTGGAGTGCAATGGCACAGTCTCAACTCACTGCAACCTCCGCCTCCCCGATTCAAGGGATTCTCCTGCCTCAACCTCCCAAGCAGCTGGGAGTACAGGCGCCCACCACCATATCTGGCTGATGTTTGCATTTTTAGTAGAGACGGGGTTTTGCCATGTTGTTCAGGCTGGTCTCAAGCTCCTGACCTCAGGTGATCCTCCTGCCTCAGTCTCCCAAAGTGCTAGGATTATAGGTGCGAGCCACCTCACCTGGCCTAAACATTTACATTTTTGAAATTAATAACTGAAAAAAAGAACATGCAACAGATGTTAGGTATTATCTACATTAGTGGTCTTCACATTTTTGTTGATATACACTCCAAAAAAATTATTAAAATATTTCCTTTTTTTAGTTTTTTAAATTGGCATCTAAATTTTTATCATATATGTGAATAGAGAAAAAAATTTAAACTTCTGGCATATTAGAAATGGTAGCATTACAAATTTTAAAAATGGAGACTAAGGGTATGTAATGTCAATGAAATGCCAAGCAATTTGATACTCTCCATTATCATTAAAACAATAAACAAGCTCTTCTTTAACTTTCTTAAATATTTCCCATCACTTTATTCCCTTACTATAATATTTCAAGTTCACTAGCCTCAAAAAGTTTATTCCTAATGTATTATGTGTTTTGTGCTCAAGTAAACACCCACATAATTTATTGCAACAGTTAGAAAGGATTTGGAAGGGCTTCGTGGTGCAACGATAGCACGTCCGACTCCAGAAAGGATTTTGAAACTATAAAAATATTTTTAAATATGAGTTATCACTATATTCCTTATAAGTGAAAGTAGCTCAAAACTACATATATTACAAATTTTATAAATATTATTCATAAAAAGTAAAGTTGTATTAGAAATAATAACAATGGAACTTTTTTGGTTGGTTTGTGAATAGTAAGATGGATATTACCTATCACTAAATTTAAACATGATTTAGCATTAATACTCTTCTTAGTTTGCATTTATCTAAGTGTAAGTACTGGCAAAACTTATTTATATAAGTGAATAGAAACAGAAGAAGTTTGAATATAGCCATCTCATTCAATCTTTGAACTCCAAAGTTACATACCAAAAATGATATAGTAATTTATTATTAGAGTGTATGCCTCTTGACCTATTAATTAAAAACTCAAAATAAGGACGCATTCAGTTGTGTTGAAACAAACAATAAATGAAACCACCCAACTTTTATGAGATAATCTGTTACCCAATCATGAGTGTGTTTTTTTCTCTGTATCTACATAATAATTTTGACAGTTATTTTAGTTTAATTCCACAGAGCAGGTCAGCATATTGAGATGAGAGAAATTCTATGAGAGTAAAATCAGGTAGAGGCTGCAATTTACAACAACTGAGTTTTGAAAGGAGAACCCACAGGAGCATCTCTGGCAGATAACTATTAGGAATGAGTATATGGAATTTGAAGTTGTAGAAATTTATTTAATAATACTTCCTATACTCAAAAACTTATTTAAAAGTTTTTCATGTATCAGAGGAGCAAATATGTCTCATTTTGAAGCTAGCAATCATTTTTTCATCCTCAGAACAGTTCTGTAAATAGATAATATTATGTCCATATTCATAGATAAAGAAACAATAGCTTATGGATATTAGGTAATTTGCCAAGGCCATATAACTGAGAAGTGGTGAGTGGGGATCTCTGCCAAGGTAGTGTGTGACTTTAGGACTTACACTAATATTACCTCATATGCTAGTACAAAATGTACCAGAGGCACTGTGTTAAGAGTCACAGTTAAAAGTCCACTTACAGAATTTTGAAAGAGATTGAATTTGTTAGGACGAAGGCCATTGTGAAAGATAATACGTATAACAAAATAAGTGAAATACCTTATCTCATGGATATAATATCTAAATTACCTCACATTTTAACACTTCTAAAATCTTAATGCATTTTGCAATTCATGAAAAAAACAGTCTAATTTTCAGGGGTTATTCTTTTTAATGATGCATAAGGCATACATTTTTTTTCAATCGATGACATAAAGTCGAAAATAAATTTTTTTTCCACCATCTATTGCGATCATCATACGGCTTTTGTTTTTAATTATGTTTATGTGCTGAATCACATTTATATGTTAATATATGTTTAACCAAACTTGCTTCCCAGGAATGAAACCTATTTGATCATAACAAATAAACATTTTGATGTGCTAGCAATATTAACATTTTGAATTCAGTTTACTAGTATTTGGTTGACGATTTCTGTGCTTCTCAATGTATTTGGAATAGTTTCATTAGCATTGGTACCAGTTTTTCTTTGTATGTCTGGTAGAATCCAACTGGTCTGGATCCTTTTGGTGGTGGTGGTGGTGGTGGTAGGTTTTTTTTATTAATTCACCTTTGAAACTTATTATGGGTCTATTCAATGTTTCAATTTCTTCCTGATTCAATCTTGGGAGATTGTGTGTTTCCAGGAAATTATTCATTTCCTCTAGATTTTCTACTTTGTTTTCATAAAGGTGTCCATAATGGTCTCTGAAGATATTTTGTATTTCTGTGGGATTGGTTGTAATGTCACTTTTGTCATTTCTGATTGTGCTTATTTAGATCTTCACTCTTTTTTTTTTTTACCTTGTTAATCTGGTTACTGATCTATTAATCTTATGTATCCTTTCAAAAACTAACTGTTTTTTCATTGATTGGATGAATTTTGGGGTCTCAATTTTATTCAGTTCCTTTCTGATTTTAGTATTTATTTTCTTCTGCTAGGTTTGTGCTTAGTTTGTATTTGTCTTTCTAATTCGTCTAGGTGTGATGTTAATTTGAGATCATGTAACTTTTTGAGGTAGGCATTTAGTGCTATAAACTTTCCTCTTAACATTGCTTTTGCTTCATCCTAGAGATTTTTGAAAATTGTGTAACTGTTTTCATCTATTTCAAAGAATTGTTTGTTTTCTGCCTTTAATTTCTTTATCCAAAAGTCTTTCAGTAATACGTTATTTAATTTCCATGTAATTGTGTTGTTTTGAGAGATATTCTTGGTATTGATTTCTATTTTTATTCCACTATGGTGTGAAAGTGTGGTTGGCATAATTTCAATGTATTAGAATTTATTGAGACTTGCTTTATGATCAAGTCTGTGGTCAATCTTGGAGTATGTTCCATGTACAGATGAGAAGAATGTATATTCTGTGGTTGGTGGATGGAGTATTCCATCGATGTCTCCTAGGTCCAGTTTGTGAAGTGTTGAGTTTAAGTCCAGAATTTATTTGTTAGTTTTCTGTCTTGACAATCTGTCAGTTGTTGTAAATGGGGTTTTGAAGCCTCCCACTCTAATTGCGTGGCTGTCTATGTCTTTTTGTAGGTCTAGAAGTACTTGTTTTATGAATCTGGGTACTCCAACATTGAGGGCATATATATTTAGGATAGTGATGTCCTCTTGTTGAATTGAATCCTTTATCATTATGAAATGATCTTCTTTATCCTTTTTTACTGTTGTTGGGTTAAAGTTTGTTTTATCTGATATAAAAATAGTGACTCCTGCCCTTTTTTGTTTTTCTGTTTTCATGATAGATATTTCTTCAACCATTTACTTTGAGCCGATGGGTGTTGTTATGTGTAAGCTGGATTTCTTAAGGATAGCAGATGGATGGGTCTTTTTTTTTCTTATTCTACATGCCATTGTGAACCTTTTAAGTGGGCATTTAGACCATTTACATTCAATGTCAATATTGATATGTGAAGTTTTGGTTCTATCATGGAGTTATTAGATGGTTTCTCTGTCGTTTCTATTGTGTGGTTGCTTCATAGAATCTCCAGACTATGTATTTAACTGTGTTTTGTGGTAGCAGGTATCATTCTTTTGTTTCCATGTTTAGAACTCCCTTAAGGTGCTCTTGTAAGGCTGGTCTAGTGGTAACAAATTTTTTTAGTACTTACTTGTCTGGAAAATATTTTATTTTCCCCTTGATTATAAAGCCTAGTTTGCTGGACATGAAATTCTTGGTTGGAATTTATTTTTTTTAATAATGCTGAAAATAGGCCCTGAATCTCACCTGGATTGTAAGGCTTCTATTGAGAAGTCTACTGTTAGCCTGAAGAGGTTCCCTTTGTGTGTAACCTGTTCTTTTTCTCTGGCCAACTTTAATTTTTTTTTTAAATAGTGTTGACCTTGGTCAGTCTGGTGACTATACTCCTTGGTGATGTTCATTTTTTATTGTATCTCACAAGTGTTCTTTGGATTTCTTGTATCTAGATGTCTACCTCTCTAGCAAGATTAGAGAAGCTTTTTGAATAATTCTCTCAAATATATTTTTCAGGTTTTTCACTTTTTATTTTTCTGATCAGGAATGCCAATAATTTGTAGGTTTGGTCACTGTACACTATCCCATATTTTTTGAAAAAACTTTATTTTTTTTAAATTCTATTTTTATTGTTTCTGTCTGAGTGTGTTGATTCAAAACACTAGTTTACAAAGTCTGAACTTCTTTGTTTTGCTTGGTCCAGTCTACTGATGAGCCATTTAATTGTATTTTGAAATTCCTTAAGTGAATTTTTCAACTACAGAAGCTCTGATTGACTATAAGTTAAGATATTTATCTCTTCCTTTATTTTCTGGATTGCTTTAGAAGTTTCTTCCTCTTGATTTTCAACCTTGTTTGGGATCTTATTAAGCTTCCTTGCAATTCATGTTTGAGTTTTTAATGTCATTTCTAAATTTCCATTTTGGTTAGGGACTATTGTTGGAGGGCTAGTGCGATCTTTTGATGGTGTCACTACATTCAGATTTTTCATGGTCTCAGAATATTTGTACTGGTTGCTTCTCATCTGGAGATGCTGGCATTTGGAATTTTTTAAAAATTATTTTCATTTGAGTAGTTTTTTTTGTTTTTACTTCCTTCTTTATAATGTTATTATTATTTTCTTCATTTATCCCTTTTATCTTCCCTAGTGGGTGCAACTGCAGCAAATGTTGGGCAAAGCCTTGGCTTTTCCTCTATAGTCCTATGCACTTCTTTTGGCAGGTTTTATATTTGACTGCAGTTTGACCTATAAGCCAGTAGATGGCATTTAATTGGTAGGGGACTGTTCCAGCCAATGTGGCTGGTTATAAACTTCTTCCTTTTTAACTAGCAAAACCTCTCAGTTGCCTCAGGTAATGGGCTTCTTCATGGAACACACAGTGGTCTGAGCTCCCTGCTAAGTCCCAGGCTATGTGGGGCCATGAAGGGCGGTGCCTAATTGGGCAGCTCCACCTACATGTCCAGGATGGCAGGCAAAGGCACCAGCACCAAGGGAGAATCCAGTATGCGCCACCAAGCCCCCAGATACTTGCCTAGGTGTGGAGCTGGGAAGCCTCAGCTCTAAGTTCTCTGCACAGGGATAGAGGTGACCTAAACTTCTAATTTAAGAGAATGGGCTCTCCAGAAGCCTGGAGATCTGCCTGGGCATTTAGTAGAGAGGATCCTCCCGCACCAAGATATCCGCAAAGGGGAAGTGGGGTAACTGAGACTGCTGAACCAGGCAAGCAGGTTCTCCGAATGCCTGGAGATCTGCTTGGACATGTAGCAGAGAGGGCCCTTCTGCACCAGGATCTCAGCACAGGAGGAGTGGAATGACTCAGGCTTCTGATCCAGGTAAGCAGTGCGCCAAATGCTGGAGATCTGCCTGAGCATAGAGCAGAGAGGGCTCCCCCAACAAGGTCTCTGCAAAGGAGGGCTGGATTGTCTCAAGTTGTTGTACCAGGCAAACAGGTGCTCCAAATGCCTGGAGGTCTGCCTGGGTGTGGAGCAGAGACAGTCTGGCTGTATCAGTCTATGTCCAGGAAAGGTTGGGCAGCTCAGGCTGCTGAATCAGGTAAATGGTTGCTCTGAGTGCCTGGATGTCTGCCTCTGGGTGGAACAGAGAATGCCTCACTGCATCATGATTTCAAGGGAGCGGAATTTGGCACCCAGGAAAGTCACATACAGATCAGTTCCAGGTTACCAAGCTGGCCGTGGCTGCACATCTCACCACAGGAGAAACTATACTTGTAGGAGCTCTTCTTCTGCCCTACGCTTGTGAAGGGGGAAAGCGCAATTCCAGCCCCTGTTGCTGAGGTGGTTTCTACAGTTCTGCCTGCAGAGTCCTATAACCCTCTCCAGAGCAAGCACTCCAAACTCTGGATTGCAAAGGAATGACTGAACTTACATGCATTTGGAATTAAAATGGTATCCTGCTCTCAGTCCTGGGTCTAGCAAAATGTTTGAATTTGCTGCAGGTTTATTTTCATCACAGTGTCTCAAAGCCTCTTCTCTGCTTAGTTCCTGGGCTTGGGATAAACAAACCGCTCTCCCCCAGCCTGGGTTGCTCAGATGCTCAGTGAAAAGGTGAGTTCTTTTATTAGTCAGGTTCTCTAGAGGGACAAGACTAATAGGATAGATGTATATATGAAAGGGAGTTTATTAAGGAGTATTGACTCACACAGTCACAAAGGTGAAGTCCTACAATAGGCCATCTGCAAGCTGAGGAACAAGGAGGCCAACCCTAATCCCAAAACCTCAAAAATAGGGAAGCCAACAGTGCAGCTTTCAGTCTTCGGCCAAAGGCCTGAGAGCCCCTGGCAAACGACTGGTATAATTTTAAGAGTTCAAAAGCTGAAGAACTTGAACTCTAATGTTCAAAGGCAGGAAGAACCCAGCACAGAAGAAAGATGAAGGCCAAAAGAATCAGCCAGTCTACTCTTTCCACATTCCTCTGCCTGCTTTTATCCTAGCCATATTGGCAGCTGATTAGATGGTACCCATCAAGATTGAGGGTGGGTCTGCCTCTCTCAGTCCACTGACTCAAATGTTAATCTCCTTTGGCAACACCCTCACAGATGCAACCAGGAATAATACTTTGCATCCTTCAATCCAATCAAGTTGACACTCAATATTAACCATCATAGTCACAGAGGGAGGCTCTTAGCCTTGCTCACATACTAAAGCTTTATTCACTTTTATCAGCCAGATGCCATTACTGGGGCTGTTTGTTAACATTCTCTCTGGGATCTGGGGAATCCTTCACAATTCTGGTTGATTCCCATTTTCCTTCTCAAATTAAACTTCACAGAGAGGATTTTTATGTGCTATCTTGTTATTTCCAAGAGGCTGAGGCACATGGAAAGCATCTAATCTGCCATCTTGAAAAAAATTAATATTTTAATATTTTATTTTGTTAATAAATAGTTTCATTCTCAGCTTAATTGTTTTAAGGGAATATCTTTTATATAATAAAATTTTGGTCCTTGTAATTACAACTAAGGCATTATGTTAACTAAGGAGAGCAGTAAAATAGTAATCCAAGGTTTTGTCTTACTTTTCTCAATTTTTTTACTGGAATAGTATGGAGCAAAAGTTATTAAATTATTTTATTATTATAAAGTTTTATTAGAAAAATATTTTAAGTCATCCAGTGCATTCAAAAGCAAAAAGTTAGTATAAATATTACAGTAATTAAATAGCGGTACTCATAGACGTTTGCTTCTGGTTTACATAACATACTGGGAGAAAATTAAACATATGCTGTGCTCTCATAAACAAAACAATTCCAGAAGATGTTGCCAATTTAGGAGAGAACACAAATACTCAAAGGCTTTAAATGTCACATTTAAAATCAGGTATTATAAACATTAACAAACTTAAAAGGAGAATTGTGTACATAGAACGCATTATGTATAAACTAATTAAAACACTTAAAAGAATTATAGAAAATGGCACGTTATTATAGATTCCAATTTTGACCACTGTACATTAACATAAGTATACAGATGTTCTCTACAAGTTTATTTAGAATAATTTTTAAAATATTAAAGATTTATATACAACAAAAAGCTATTGGGTAAATTTTAATTCTCCACATTTTAAATTGTTATCTACACTCTTTAAGGCTGTCTTTATCTATGAAAATAAAATGCATGAACATAGGAGTGGTACAGCATAGGAAGACCTGTCATTTTCTTTGTTGTCTTATTTTACATTATAAAGTTTCTTTAGTAGAGAAACCAAAAATCGAGGTTTTTGTTCAACCAAACTGTAGATCTGTCAGGCTTCATCAGATTTTTTGTTTCCAAAAAGGATGTATTTCTTCCTTTGAAAGAATATGCCAGTATAGAATTATTACTTGCATCTAGATGTGAATCAGTAGTAAGAAATCTGTCTCCATAGTCACTTTAAAACACAACACTAAAATAATAATTAAGATCTCATTTGAAACATTAGCACCTCTGTCTATGGCTATTCCACCCTGAATGCATCAGATCTCATCTACACATTAGCACATTTTTGTTTAGACATCTTTATCCAAGATTTATTCTGGTGTGTTCTGGAATTCTAAAAGATGAATAGGTTTTCCACAGCCAAAAACTAAAATTACTCATTTTGTGTAATATGAGATAGGTATATTTTAAAGATGTACATACAAACAACTTTTTCTAAGACTCTGAGATTTCTCATAGAAATAAATATTTATCTTTGTTTAAAATGATTTGTCCACATCATAGCCCAAACATCTTAGAAAAATCTAGCATAAAGCAAGATCAAAATAAGTATTATAAATTAACAAGTAAAGGATAAGGGGGTGTATTAGTTCATTCTCATATAGTTATAAAGAACTACCCAAGAGTGGGTAATTTATAAGGAAAAGAGGTTTAATTGAATCACAGTTCTGCATGGTTGGGGATGCCTAAGGAAACATACAATCATGGCAGAAGAGGAAGAGTCATGTTTTTCATGGCAGCAGGCAAGCGAGAGCGAGTGCAAACACAGGAAAAACTACAATTTATAAAACCATTATATCCTGTGAGAATTCACTTACTATCATGAGAACGGGATGGGGGAAACTGCCCCCATAATCCAGTCTCTTCCCACCAGGTCTCTTCCTAAACCCTTGGGCATTACAATTCAATTTGAGTTTTGGGTGGGGAGACAAAGCATAACCATATCATTCCACTCCTGGCCCCTCCAAACCTCATGTCCTCACATTTCAAAATCAATCATGCCTTCCCAACAGTCCTCCCATGTCAACTAGTTTCAGCATTAATTTCAAAGTCCAATGTCTCATCTGAGACAAGACAAGTCCCTTTTGCCTATGAGCCTGTAAAATCAAAAACAAGTTAGTTACTTCCAAGATACAATGATGGTACAGGAATTGGATAAATGCTCCCATTCCAAATAAAATAAGTCGGTCAAAGAAAAGGGGTTACATTAAAATCTGAAAGTTCCAAAATAATCACCTTTGATTCCATGTCTCATATGCAGGTCATGCTGATGCAAAGGGTAGGCTCCCACAGCCTTGGACAGCTGCACTCCTATGGCTTTGCAGGGTACAGTCTCCCTCTCAGCTGCTTTCACAGTCTGGCATTGAGTGTCTGTGGCTTTTCTGGGAGCACAGTGCATGCTGTTATTGAATCTACCATTCTGGGGTCTGGAGGATGCTGGCCCTCTTCTCATAGCTCCACTAGGCAGTGCCCCAGTGGGGACTCTGTGTGGGAACACTGACCCTGCATTTTCCTTCTGCACTGTCCTAGCAGAGATTCTCCATGAGGGCTCTATCCTGCAGCAAATTTCTGCCTGGATATCTAGGCATTTTCATACATTCTCTGAAATCCAGGCAGAGGTTCCCAAACCTCAATTCTTGACTTCCGTGCACCCACAGGCACAACACCACATGGAAGCCACCAGGGATTGGGGCTCACACCCTCTGAAGCAACAGCCTGAGTTCTATGCTGGCCCCTTTTAGCCAGGGCTGGGATGCAGGGTGCCAAGTCCCAAGGCTGCACAGAGCAGTAGTGAGGCTCCAGGCCTGGCCCAAGAAACCATTTTTCCCTCCTAGACTTTTGGGCTTGTGATGGGAGGTGCTGTCATGAAGGTCTTTAACATGCCCTGGAGACATTTTTCCCATTGTCTTGGCTGTTAACATTCAGTTCCACATTACTCAAAAACATTTCTGCAGCTAGCTTGCATTCCTCCCCAGAAAATGCATTTTTCTTTTCTACTACATGGTCGGGCTGCAAATTTTCCTAACTTATATGCTCTGTTTCCC
Source organism: Gorilla gorilla gorilla (assembly GCF_029281585.2). NCBI lineage: Eukaryota > Metazoa > Chordata > Mammalia > Primates > Hominidae > Gorilla > Gorilla gorilla. Next base: position 100,657,085 of record NC_073238.2, on the reverse strand, counting down.
TTTTAAACATAAGTTCCAGTTTCAACCCATCTCTTTGTGAATGCATAAGACTGAAGACTTTGAAAATCAACCAGGTCACCTGGTAAATCCTTTGCTGCTTAGAAATTTCTTTCACCAGATACCCTAAATCACCTCTCTCAAGGTCGATGTTCCACATATTTCTAGGGCAAGGGCAAAAATGCCACCAGTCTCTTTGTTAAAGAATAGCATAAGTGACCTTTACTCCAGTTCCCAATAAGTTCCTCATCTCCATCTGAGACCACCTCAGCCTGGACTTCATTGTTCACATCACTATGAGCATTTTGGTCAAAACTATTTAATATGTCTCTAGAAAGTTCCAAGCTTTCCCATCTTCCTATCTTATCCTGAGCCCTCTAAACTGTTCTAACCTCTGCCCATTACCCAATTCCAAAGTTGCTTCAACATTTTCAAGTATCTTAGCAGTGCCCCACTCTCTGTGGTACCAATTTACTGTATTAGTCCGTTTTCACACTGCTTTAAAAAACTGCCCAAGACTGAGTAGTTTATGAAGAAAAGAGGTTTAATTGACTCACAGTTCCACATGGCTGGGGAGGCCTCAGGAAACTTAGAATTATGGCAGAAGGGGAAGAGGCATGTCTTACATGGTGGGGGTGAGAGAGAGCAGGAAAAACTACTATTTATAAAACCATCAAATCTCCTGAGAATTCATTCACTATCATGAGAACAGCGTGGGGGAAAACTGCCCCGATAATCCAGTCACTTCCCACCAGCTCTCTCCATAAACACCTGGGAATTACATTTCAAGATGAGATTTGAATGGGGACAAAAAGCCTAACCATATCAGGCAGCATATCACAAAATAATTAATTAGTTATTGAGTTATAGACACCAAAATAAACTATGTATAGTTAAGCAAAAAATAATGTATTGTGAGAGTTACCCAGTGGCTGCACACAACATTTTCTGGGAACAGGTTAATAAATTTTAGAAATAGTTCAGAAACTAGTGTAGCTTCTGTTTCAGGCAAAATGTATTGTTCTCTAGTATTTTTTATAGTTTTTTTATTGAACAGTTTTCCTCTTGATTCTGAATTACTCTGCTTAGCATTTAAAATTTTAGATGATTTAATTATTGAGTAACTTGGGCCATATTCCTTTGTCTAGGTGAAGTGGACATTTGTTATTTTTGCCTACCCAGGATTTACTCAAAATGAATCATAGATCTAAATGTAAAATATAAAACTTCAAAACTCTTAGAATATTATAAGGGAGAAAAATGTGTTGACCTTGGGTACAACAATGACCATTTAAAATACAACAAAAGTTTGATCAATGAAAGAAATAATTGATAAGCAGGACTTTATTGAAATTAAAAACTTCTCTGCAAAAATTAATAACTAGAATGAGAAAAAAAAGCCACAAACTTGGAGAATGTATTTGCAAAACACACATGAAGGGCTCTTATTCAAAATATACAAAGAACTCTTAATACTAAACAAAAAGAAAACAACAACAACAAAAAACCTGATTAAAAAAATGGGCCCAGAACGCTAACAGACAGTTCACCAAAGATTTACAAATATTGAATAAGCATACAAAAAGTTGCTTCATATCATATGTCATCAAGGAAATGAGAATCTAACCAAGAATGAGATACCATTTACACACCAATTAGAATGGGCAAAATTTAAAACACTGAGAACTCCAGATGCTGGCAAGGATGTGGAGCACCAGGAATTCTCACTTATTGCTGTTGGGGTTGTAAAATGATACAGCCACTTTAGAAACACAGTTTTGCAATTTCTTACAAAACCAAACATATTCTTACCATACAATACATCAATTATACCCCACAATATTTACCCAAAGAAGTTGAAAATTTTTACATAAAAATTATTCTCACAGATTGTTATGCAGCCTTATTCATAACTGCTAAAACTTGGAAGCAAACAAGATCTCTTTTAGTAGGTGAATGAATAAACTCTAGTACATCTAGACAATGGAATATCATTCAGTGCTAAAAACAAATAAGCTATCAAACCATGAAAAGACATGGAGAAACCTTAAATACATAGTACTAAGTGAAAGTAGCTAATCTGAAAGAGGCTGAATGCTGTATTATTTAAACTATATGACATTCTGGAAAAGACAAAACTTCAAAGATGGTAAAAAAAAAAAAAAAAAATCAATGTTTTCCAGGAATTGTGGCAAGGGGGAGTAGGCAGAGCACAGACTATTTTTATGATATGTAAAACATTCTATGTGATATTATCATGGATGATACATATCATTATTCATTTCTCCAAACCCATAGAGTGTGCAACACCAAGAATGAACCGTAATGTGAACTATGAACTTTGGGTGATAATGATTTGTCAACGTAGGTTCTTCAATTACAACAAATGTGCCACTATGTGGGGTGTGTTATTAATGAGGGAATGTGCTCATGAGAAGCACAGGGTAAATGGGCTATCTCTTTACCTTTCAATTTTTGTTTTCAATAAAACTGCTCTATGAAAATAAAGTTTACAAATACTTCAAAAAAGAAATTAGCATTCATCTGTTGAATTTTCATCATTTGACATTACTTTCATGCTGTCATTTGATTGCTTTATTTCATTGCCCAAATTGAGATAATCATAAATACATCTCCAAAAAATCCTATAGATATCATAGCCAACAAATATGGAAAATAAAGCATATTTCAAATGTAAAGTCATCACATGTATGAAACACTTAATGCTGATCATAATTATAGCTTGAACTCTAGACAAGCATTTGAATGGCATATTTTAATTCACTCATGTCAAAAGGACAATGCATCAATTTAAAACATAAAACTGAAACAGATAGCTGGATTAGCCAAATGCTTAACCTCTTAGGGAATATATTATATATCTATTCAGCAGAGCCACATTTAGCATTAGAATAGAAAACAGCATAAAATATCCACTAGATTAAGAATTTGAAATGTTATTATTGGTTTCTTTATTGTAATTGTACAGCAAGCATTATAATATATAACTGAATAAGGCTTCTACCCACAGTACTACTGTGCTGATTTCTTTAATAACTAGAGTGCTGATTTCTTTAATAACTAAATAGCTAATAACTGGAAATAATTTTAGAACATAAATACAAATGTTATACGATCTGAAGACTTGAAAAATAATTATGCATAGAGAAAATTAAAATAAAAATTTAAAAATTCTACACAGAAGTTAAAAACCCAAAATAAACAAAATGTTTGCTTTGGTAACTTATATAGAGAAAAATATTTACTTAAAACTAATTAGAATACATTGATAATCAGTATGAAGAAATCATTATGCAATGGATAATTTAACAAGAGGGTTTCAAATGCCTCAATTTATATGTTAAAGAAAATTGAATCTGTTTTTCCCAAAATTGTTTTGATTGGCTCATTTTTTACATACATGACTTCTACTGCTCTTTGGTAGATGTTGTTTCAAAACAGTTTTCTTGGTCGTATGTTTGAAAATATGGTTAAATAATGTTAAGTAAATCCCCACAATCTTTATCCAATTAATGATTCAAAGATGAGATAACATATATATACTTTCTATATATATAACAAATATAATATACTTTCCAAAATCAATTGCTACATTAATTTTTTATAGAAATTCTACCTGAAATAGTAATAAAAGATGTCTGCTTTGGGAAGACATGTACAATCTTGATTTTATGGCAATCTAAGATACATGTATTATTATATTTTAAATTTTTATATATGTCAAAGTCTAGTGCATTTGTATCCTTATTATGTCTCTGATATATTAATAAATATGAGAAAATACTTATCCAAGAGCAATAGTAGATATTTATATTGAAAGGCTACTACTCATTACTATGGAATAAAGTAATGCTATGTGTAGCTAATTCTCATTATTTGCAGGAGTTATGTTTTATAAAATCACTACAAACACTGGATTTGTGAATACTGAGCTGTTGCATCTTGAGAAAATATAAGATTAGGCCCCTGCAAGCCTCTGGTCACATTTTGTCAAACAAAATGTTATTTGCATTAGGGTATGTGTGATTGCCAATATGTTTTTAAAACAAGCCAGTCTCATCAGTGTGGAAAACCTGCTGTTCCATACATTTTTCCTGTATAGCACTTAGCAGGTATTTTAAAATTCCTCCCCAGCCTACTTATCTGCACCTGCAAGTTTAACTTTTTTTGTGTGCCCTATTACCTTTCTAGATGTGTGAGCCAGACAGCTTTCAAAAGTGTTCAACATTTTTTCGTGACTCCAGGTCTCATTACTACAAATGTCTTTGGCTTTTGGTCTTACTTTACTTTAAAAAAAAAAAAAGTTATCATTCTCATGAATCCACAAATGTAGCCACTTCTTCAGTTTTTACATAGCTTCAAAACATATTATACATGTGACTTCAGACTTTACAGAACAGCCTTACATACAGATTGACAACTTTTCCCTTTTATGAATGTTTTCTACTGTTGGTTCATAATACTGAACTGAAAAACAGCATAAGTCATGCCTGAACAAATGTTATCTAGCAAACTTTTATTTTCCGTAAGATATCTCACAGCATTCTTGTGAGATATCTTAGAAACATTAGACATCTCTTCAACACCATGCTGGATGGTCATTGTGAAGAGTGAAATAACCAACAAAAGAACAATGTGCATAGTGGGAAACTAAATGAACCATAAAGAACCACTTGTATACAGCATGGGACTTGAACCAGAAGTCAGAATGCCACATTGTTCTACCTGAACTATGAAGATTCATGTTAAGTAACTCAAATTTTTGGCAGCTCTGTGAATGTCTGTGAATGATTTTGAAGTGTCCTAATTATTAATATTAGGGTTAGAATTCACTTTTAGCAAGTAGGAAAGTTTACAAATACAGGATACATCAATAATGAATATCAGCTCTTCAAAATACATGCCTATCAATTAAATCTTGCTCTGATCAGAATTACCCATTGGAAGGAGAGGTCTGAGCCATGATCAGTCTCTTAAAAATATTTCATCAAAAACAGAGACATTTCTCTTTATATTATAAAGTTCTTATATATGGCCATTACAAACTCAAGTACTATTTGGAGGATATACTTGTCAATAGATCAATTTCTGCCTGAAGTTATAAATAAAAGTATTCTACACTTGTTTTGGCTCAGATTGTTTAGTATTTTACTTAATCACTTAGTGGCTTAAAAATCATTTAATACACCATTTTTAAAAATTTAGATTGAATTTCTGAAATTAAGAAATGGACTACCAAGTAGATCTTTATTTGAGAAATAAATGTGTCTTTAAAATTAAACCACATAGAAGCAAGTGGGATAATATATTTTAAAAAATTAAAGGTACACATAGATAAAAAACAACTTAAAATTATCTAGCAGCAATTGCTACTCAATCAGACAGTCATCCTTTGCATGACCTGTGAAATAAAGTGTCTTATCACTGAAATGACAAGAGATGTAAAACTGGAAGATTTTAAAACTATACATATAACTAAAATTGTGGTAGAAAAATATGAAATAAATAAGAATTGCAAAATGCATACTTAATGTGAACAATAACTAGACACTATGAAAAACAATATAGGACTTTCTCAAAATTTAGAAATAGAACTGCTAAATGATCTAGCAATCCTACTTCTGGATATTTATCCAAATGAATTGAAAACAGAATCTCAAAGAGATAATTGTACTCCCATATTTACTGTAACATTATTCACAGTAGCCAAGATATGGCATTAATCTAAGTGTCCATCAATGGATGAATGGATAAAGAAAATGTTACACACACACACACACACACACACAATAGTATATCATTCAGCCATAAAAAAGAAGAGAATCATGTCATTTGTAACAACATCGACGAACAGGAGGACTTTATGCTAAGTGAAATAAACCAAGCACAGAAAGACAAATACCACATTATCTCAGTTATATGTGGGATCTAAAAATGTCAAACTCATAGAAGCAGAGAATAGAATGGTGGCGATCAAAGATTGTGGGATGGAGAAAATGGATAGATGTTTGTCAAAGGATACAACTTTCTGTTACATGATGAATAAGTTCTGAGGATTTAATGTACAACGGTGACTATAGTTAATGAAACTCTATTGTAACCTGAAATTTGCTGAGAGTAGGTATTTACTGTCTCTACAACACAAGAAAAAAATGGTAACTATGTGAGTTGTTGAAGTGTTAATTAATTTGATTGTGATAATCACTTCACAACAAACACATACATGAAATTATTATGAAATACACCTTAAATATATATAATATTTGTTTGTCAATTATGCATCAGTAAAGGTGAGGGGATGGGAGAAAATACAAACTAATTTTTTTTTTTTTTTGAGACGGAGTCTTGCTCTGTCACCCAGGCTGTAGTGCAGTGGCGCAATCTCGGCTCACTACAAGCTCCGCCTCCCGGGTTCACGCCATTCTCCTGCCTCAGCCTCCCGAGTAGCTGGGACTACAGGCGCCTGCCACCACGCCAGGCTAATTTTTGTATTTTTTTAAGTAGAGATGGGGTTTCACCCTGTTAGCCAGGATGGACTCGATCTCCTGACCATGTGATCCACCCATCTTGGCCTCCCAAAATGCTGGGATTACAGGCGTGAGCCACCACGCCTGGCCCCAAATTTTTTTAAAAAAAGAAATCAGTAGAGTGAGAGAAATAAATTGAGTCAAGATCCAATTTACACAATTACCCTTCTATCATTTACTGGTGTATGAGTCACAAGTGAAACTCATCAATGTAAACACGCACATATGAACATATCCAATTATGAGATACATACTATCTGAAATCTTTCAATTTATATGCCTGAGAATCTGTCTTTGTACAGTTCAAAGTCTCCAAATGACCACAAGAGCAATCTTCATTGATCAATTTCCTTTTCCCTATTCAAGCTCACTCTAACAGCAATATTAGAGTGGAATAGGGAATTTGCCTCTTTGCTTACTATTTATTTTGTATCATATTTAATAAACCAGCATTTGAGAACATCCTTCTTTGTATCAGTTCATTTTATAAATTATTATTATTCTGTTAAAGTACTCTTTATTACCTCTGTAAAATATAAACTGAAAATTATTTCAAAACACGTCTCATGTTTTACAAATTTTATAATTTTTAAGGTCTAATTGAATATTGAGAGAGCTGGAAAAAAGTACCTAATCAATTCCTTGCTGATTTATAACTTTTCAAAACAAGCACATTTCATGAACTTTAATAATCTTAGGAACAGAAGGAATTTTAAGTATAATCTAGATCACCTCCCTCATTTTATTAATTAGGACATTGAAGTTAGAGAGGGTGAATACATTAGTTAATATTCGATGGATCATGTTATTAAGTTTTCTTAAAACTTATCACACTAGAAATTAATGACTTTAAAACAAAGTCAAAGGTGAAAGGACTGGCATCATGTAGGCAAATTTAAATCGGCTGAAAATCAGGAAGAAATATTAAGTCAATATTTAAAGATTACTTCAAGAATTTAATTATGAGGATATATTATATAAACTTATACATAGTCCCAAATGGAATTGAATATGCAATTGTTTTCTGACATTATATAGGGAATAAGTAATTGAAGAAAGTTTTCAAGACAACCATAATCTATTTTTGGAGAGACATTCAATTTCAGTTTAATCAAGAATATACTTATGAATTAGACACTTTTTAAGATAGCATATGGCATTTGGCAATTCATGATCTAATACTTATCTCTTTCCAGGCTTTTAGGTTTTCTTTGTCAATTAAATGAGAAGCCTTTTAGATTACATTTATAAATCCTTATGTCTATAGTTAAAGGCTCTTGTTTTCTTAAGGTGTCACAAGAATCCCTCATGCGCTTGACATCTATTGATCTCATCTACTTAATGGTTTTCTTTTCTGCTATAAATCTATGTCCTGGTCTTTTTTCAAAATGGTAATGACTCTCTCAATTTTCTTTTATCTTGAATAGAATTGACTGTGACATTTTAACATTCAAGCTAAACAGGAATATAATTAGAAATCATTTTAGTTACTCTCAAGTAAGTTACCCTGATTTTTTATAGGTATAACTATATAAACTTTTCAGAAAGTGCAACCAAATATTTGAGAAAGGATAAATATACATTTACTTTGGGCTTGGGAGTGCTAACTATGATAACATATATTCATATCCCGTGAGTCTGTACTTGAACCCACAACCTCTTCTTTAAAAATCCCTGTACTTAACTCTCTCATTCAAACAAAGTTCCAATATTTCATTCCGGAATAAGAAGGAACAAGAGATTGAATTATAATGAATACTAATGGCACTATTTGGTAGATAGACCAAAACACCTTCCTACCCAACTTTGGGACTTCAAAACCAGAGAGAGGATTTAGGAGACTGGGAGAAATTTCTTCAGTTATTAGAACAGGAGTTATCCCAAGGTGAATGGGGAGAAGCTAAGAAGCAAATGATTAAAAATAAAGAGAAAGCCTAAGAGTTATCTTTGGTTTTTGTTTTAATATTTGTAAAATAAAAATAACATTCAGGGAAGACTAGGAAAGAAAAGGAACATACCGAGGCTTATCCAACCAATATTGCAAGCTTTTTTGCCAATTTCATCAGAATGCTAATGGTTAAGGGTGCATAGCTAACCAGCTGAAGGGATTTGTTTTGTGCTGTTGTTTTGTTTCTGTTTTTTAAATTTTTAAAAAATGTGCTTTGTAGATTACAGGAGTGGAAGGATATGTATCTATCTCACTGGTTGCTTCCATAACCCTTGACCTCCTCTGTTCTTTTTTACCCCTACTGCTCAAGAAAATGGCTTCTTTCACTATCCCTTCCCGTAAAGGTTGTCCCTTATCTTTCTTTTTCAGGAGTTAACATCTACTCTTCTACTTTTTCTACACCTCAAATGATAAAATTGTTGCTAAAAAGAAAAAGAAATAAATAAGATATGGGAGAAAGATGAAAATCAAAATCCTAGGGTTTAATATTTTCAATATTATCTCCATTATTCATGACTCTACCCTTCCTTGAACATATATTCTTTAAGATAGAATTGATTACCTGGGCATAACACACACAGAGTATGGAACAAAACCAGCACTTCACAAAACTAACAAACTAATGGGAATAAATTTAAAATAAGACAAATATACAGTCACATGGTAAATTTATAGCTTTTATATTTTAATTTCAACAAATAAAAGCTTGTTTTTCGCCCTTTGTAAATGCTATTTTACAACAAGATTTACCCATTTTTAGAAAATGATTCTAAAAGTATAATGGTTGCAATTTAAAATTTAATAACAAAACAAATCAAAGTAATTGCTATAATTTAATAATATGATAGCAATAAATAAATTGTCTTTGCAGACAAGCATAAGGACACAAAAATGATTGAAATTTTATTGTATGTCCTCCAAAATAAATAACTACATTAAAATTTGGAGAGATACTTATCAAACATAAGGGTCAGATACACCTGAAGGATATCTAGCTCTTTTTAAATAATTTGATAGTAGATCATGCAATTCAAATTTAAGCTTTACAGTGGAACTTCCATGCAAAGCATTAAAATTGATATTTTGACAACATAAAATCTTGTCCACATTTTATAGTCTCTTAATAAACATTTGAGAACCTGCCAAGGCCAAGATTTTGCCTTTCTTAGGGAGATAAATGTCTTAATAAAACTCCCTTTCACCTTCATCTTAATTTTACATGTATGCCTGATACTCCGTTTGAATGCAAAGTTCTGCATTATATAAATTGCATTATTTAACTGCATCTATAAAGTCTGATTTTCTAATTCGTGATACTCTGCTAATTGCTGCAACTAGTAATAATTAGATAATGCTCTAGAAACTATATATTTAAATTTAAAAATTAAATTAAAGAACTAAACAAAATTAATAGTGAGTTACATGTAGATGTCTTTAAACTCATTGTGCTAATTGTATGTCTTCAGTTTATTAATAAGCTGTAACACCCAAATAAAATAAATAATTGACCCTGGAAAAATACAGGATTGAACTGCATGGTTCCAATTACACAAAATTTTCTTCTGTCTTTGCCACCCCTGACAAAGCAAGACCAACCCCTTCTCTTCCTTCTCCTTATCAGCCTTCTAAATGTGAAGATGATAAGGATGGAGATCTTATGATGGTACATTTCTATTTAATGACTAGTAAATATATTTTTTCTTCCTTATGATTTTCTTAATAACATTTTCTCTTATTAGCTTACTTTATTGTAAGAGTAAAGTATATAATACAGTTGACTTTGAACAACATGAGTTTGAACTGTATGGGTCCATTTACACATGGAGTTTTTTCAATAAATATATTTGAAAAGTTTTTGAAGATTTGCAAAAATTGGAAAAAACTCACAGTTGAACAATGTAACATAAAATATTAAAACAATAAAAGGTAGTTATTAATCCATAAAATATATGTAGATTCCAGTCTATTTCATGATTTACTACAATGAAACATATACAAATCTATCATTAAAAGTTAAAATTCATCAAAACTTATGCACACAAACACTTACCGACTGTACTTGGCACCATTCTCAGACAAGAGAAATTTAAACAGAGGTAAAAACTCTGCATTAAATTATAACTGCATAAAAGTAACTCTAGTATGTATTGTGCTACTGTAATAATTTTATAGCTACTTCCTGTTGCTATGGTGGTGAACTCAAGCGTTTCAAATATCTGCTTAAAATGCTGTGTGACTCTCACCATCTCCACGTGAGCAGTTCATGTCCTCCGTATATTGGGTATGGCAGTAAAATGCGATCTCTCACAGTTTCAAGTATTTTTCACTATTTTTAGTATAATACCATGAACCTTGAATAACACCATGGGACAAAATGCCATTAATGATTCTGGAAGTGCTCTCAAAAAGCACAAAAAAGGTTGAATTGCTTGATGTGTACTGTAGACTGAGGTCTGCAGCTGCTTTTGCCCACCATTTCAGATAGAACGTATATTTTATAAATAGATGAAATAAACCTACAGTATTGATAAATACCATACAGTTCAGTAAATGTATTTTCTCTCCTTCATGATTTTCCCAATAATATTTTCTTTTCTCTAGCTTCATTTACTGAAAGAACACAGCATATAATAGAGATAACATACAAACTATGTTATCAACTATGTTATCAGTAAGGCTTATGATTAACAGGCCATTAGTAGTTAAGTTTTGAGGGCGTCTGAAGTTATACTTAAATTTTCTACTATGTGGGGGTTTGGCACCCCAACTCTTGCATTGCTCAAAGGTTACCTGTAGTTAGGTTTGTGTTTAGAATCATGCCGACTTATGTATTAGTCTGTTTTCACACTGCTATAAAGATTCCATCTGAGACTGGGTAATTTATGAAGAAAAGAGGTTTCACTGACTCACAGTTGCACATGGCTTGGGAGACCTCAAGAAACTTACAATCATGGTGGAAGGCAAAGAGGAAGCAAGGCACATCTTACGTGGCAGCAGGAGAGAGAGAGAAAGAGAGAGGAAAGGGAAGTGCCACACCTTTAAACCATCAGATCGCATGAGAAATGACTCACTATCACAAGAAGAGCGTGGAGAAAACAACCCCCATGATCCAATCACTTCCCACTAGGTCCCTCCCTTGACACATGGGGATTACAATTTGAGATGAGATTTGGGTAGGGACACAGAGCCAAATCATATCAACATATTTATAGCTTTTAAATCCACTCGAATTTTTAAATACTAAGTTCTTTTAGATGGTTCTATGGATAATATCATGGGGAATAAAAAGTAGAAACAACTTTTTTCCACCTACCCCAAATTAATTAAAATATTAGAGATTAGAGGAGACTATGTGAGTATAGTTGATCAGATTGTTATAAAGAAACATTAATTTTATGTTTCGATGGGGTTAAAAATCCTTCAGATCCACTGCTTTTTGTACCCATTTATCACCAGCCTTCAACATACATTCACATACATCCAAGGTAAAAGTCAAATAATAAGGGTAATTAAAGTTACATGAGGGAAGAACACTGCATTGCATAGTTTCTGGTATAAATGTACTCCCTAGCTCCTCGGAATGCTTAGCACAAAGATATGTTCAATAAATATTTGTTGAGTGAATAAATGACTGAAGGGCTTGCTCTGAATGGTGGTTTTGATAATGCACTGCTGAGGTGTTTAACTGATTAATTATATGTGTAAATTATTCATTTTCAAAGAAACAAGTGATAGCATACTCAGTTTCTTATGTTAAGTAATTTGAGTTCAATTTATGCTATTCCTGAAATACATTAATTGGTCCTTAATAGTTTGCAAAGCTTTATTCTACAAAATGATTGTCATTAGCTATAGAAGGGTTAAAAGCATTGTTATATCAAGGATTTCCAGAAGTAGTGATTGTGTGCACATATAGAATTTTTCCATATAAAATCATAGAACAATGAACAGTTATTTCATTAATGTATGTTTAATAAGCTAATTAGTTCATATATTTCACAGTAATTTTTAACTAAAATTTATGTTTTCTAATTTTAAGGCCAAGGATATGGAATAAAATACTCTTTAGACCAATGTTTTAAAGTCCTAGTCTCATTTGATTACAAAAATATATAGCCTCATTTATTTTACTTCTTCCTTTGCAGCATTAAAAAAAAATTGTGCTATGATACGATTAAAAAATATATTGGAAATTCATTCTCCCACTCTTATTTTTATAATACATATTGGTTAAAGCCTAGATTACTATTGCTATGTATTACCATGCTTTCAGTAAAAATAAATGTGTTCTGAGATACTGTAATATCTACTGTAAAAATACACATGCCTTTAAGAACAGGTGACATTTAATGAGGTGCACATTCAACTGGATTATTCATGGAGACTAATGTCAGATGCTGTTATTTAGTGTCTTCTGATATTGGAAATATGAATCGGTGATGTTTTAATAGGCTATCAACTTCCAACAACCAGATATAACCATTGTAATGGCTCAAACATATTAGCCTGAAATACCTCTTTCCCTAGTTAGATGCTGCCCTCTAAAGATGATCTCAATCATTTTCACTAGAAATCAGTTTTAAAAAACATGTTTGTGTTTCTATATACAACAGATTATTTTCTGCTTTGAACATAGTCTCATAATTATAAATAGAACTTTAATTTTTTTGAATTCTATATGAATACAAATCAATTTATTACTTTAAATGTTTTTCTAATGATTTTGTTATTAGCAAACTAAAATATTTTCTTTTATTTAATATAAGACATTAAACAAAGGTCTCTTTTGAGAAAAAATCAGAATGAATTGAGTGAATCATTAATAGTGTGATATATAGAAATTAATATGGAGTTTGTATTATAGAAGCTAGATATGTGATATATGTAAATTATTAAAATTATACCTTGATATGTTTTCTGACAAAGTTTTTGGAAAATACATAAAATTATTTAAATACTTTTGGCATCAGAGTAAATATATGTTCATTGTTTAAAATGAACATATATTGGTCAAAAGGTTTAATTGAGGGACATAGTATTGAGTAAAAACCAAATGAGCTAATTTCACAAAAGGATTTTATTCCAGTAAGCTATGAATTATTTAAGGGTAAATAATTTCATTTTATGCCTTCTAAAATGCCAATTTATAGAACAATACTTAATTTAATTATATAGTAGCATATTTAATTCGGTTATAAATTACTCTTAGGGTCTAGGTTTAATTTTGGATCATTTTGATTAAGATAACTTTTTAATGTTAATATATAGTTTTAATTTCAAGAAAATTAATTTGATCATTTTGCAACTTTTGAATAAATATTGTGAAAAAGCATTTTACCATCCTTTAACTGATTATGAGAAATATCATTTAATCAATAAATTTTATCCACAAAATACATAACAAGGAAACCATAGATTTAGGAGACTGGTTGATTATTGCCATAAACCTCTTCTATAATATTATAGAAAAAATAATTTTAATTAATTACCAAGCAAACAATATAAGATAATGTACATGCAGATCTATAGTGAAATGTGTGTTGTCTATATGAACATTTATGAAATTAACATGGATTTTTTACTAATTCAATGAATTGTACGTTCAACTTTATGATGTGTGGAGTATTTTACAGTTGTTAGTAATAATGTCATGTTATGCATTTATGACACACATTAAGGAAAAGAGATTTGAGTGACCAAAATCCACATTCAGGTTACTTAACAAATTTGATTATGTTTTCTAGAATCAAGTCTTGAATTATTAATCTTATCTACCCAAATAAATTAGAGAAATTATGTTTAGAACTTGGTAAAATAAAGAGAAAGAGTTATAAATATATACAAATTTAAATGTAAACTTTTTGTTTCTTTGTTTGTTTTATCAGACAGTGTCACTTTGTTGCCCAGGCTAGAATGCAGTGGCACAATCTCAGCACACAGTAACCTCTGGCTCCTGAGTTCAAACCATTCTCGTGCCTCAGCCTCCCGAGTAGCTGGGACGAGAGGCAAGTGCACCAACACCAGGTAATTTTTAGCAGAGACAGGTTTCGCCATGTTGGCCAGGCTGATCTTGAACTCTTGTCCTCAAGTAATCTGCCTGCCTCAGCCTCCCAAAGTGCTGGGATTACAAGCACGAGCCACCATGCCTGGCCTAAATGTAATCTCTTTAAACTTAAATTTTATTATCCTTTTATTGGTGTATAAAGGTAAAAAGAGTAATTCTGGCAAAGGTAAAAATTTAATGAATTTGTACCTTATGTCAACACTGAGAAATATAAGTTAAATAAAAACTTATTCTGGGTCCAAACAAAAATTTTAAGAGAAATAAAAAAGGCTAAATGTATTAATTTATTATAAAATGTTGCTTTCCTTAAACTATTTTGACTATCATTATGCAACCCAGTAAAGTCCCTCCTTTCTCCCCCTCCCTCTCACTAGCTTCCTTTCCTCTCTATCTTCTTTACTGTATACACCAAACACTACTGTGGAAAACTGAATGGTCTCCATGAAGCTTAATGCAGCTTTTTGGTCATTCCATGTCCATTTATGGCTGTACATTGAAAAGCCAAATGTGTATTAATCTGCTAGTCTCAAAACCATCTAATAAGTGTTTTGAAATTCTGCAAAGTCTTTCTGGTCTTCAGACGTCTCAGTGAAAATGACATGCCAGAAACTTGAAATACATCATGCTAGCTATTCTGTTCTAGAAATAAATAAACACAAACAAAAACAGAGAAAAAAAGATTAGATATTTCTTAAATTATGCTTTTCAGAATTGAAATAGATATTTGTGTTCCAAAAATATTTACAACATAAAACCATCATTTTAAATTAATATTTATAATAATAGGTCAACAAAATACTTAATACATTTAGACAATTTCACTGATCTATTATAAATATATATTGAATATTTTACTAATTTAATATGATTTAGTATGCCTAAATACATATGACAGCATACGTTTTAACCTGTGTGTATTATGCAAAATATATACTGTAATATACATTTGTATAAAATATAGATCAATACACAACATACATTTGCTCAACACTTTATAACTTATAACAAACCAAGCATACATTACTCATTTTATTTCCCCAATAATATGTTTCCCAATATCCTCATTTTTTTAGGTGCAAAGACTAATACACAACAAGTCTCAGTGACGTGTTAACATTTATCAGATGTTAAAAATATATATTTAGAAAAGAAAATCCCATTGACTTTCTTTAACTTCTCCCCAGAGAAAATAATGAGTTATTTCTCTCATATTTTTGTTACAAGCATATTTTAGAATATATGTTTTTTATCCATTAAATAAAATCAGCAATTCAAAAAATATTTAATTTTTATACAAGCCAAACTCTTTAGTTGTACTTCTGGTATGCCTGAATGATATAGTCCAATTTCTGTCTTCATTAAAATCCTTATCTAAGAAACATTATTAGAATAGTAAAGTATGGTTATTCTTTCCAATCTATGAAGAATAAGTAGGTACTGTATGAAAGTGTTAGGGATGTGATTACTTTAAGATCAAAAAAAAAAGAGCCTCAGACAGCTCATAATAGATTGGTTCTAAATCGAAGCAGGCAGAAAGCTAAAAACAGACTCAAGATTGATTCAGCTGTAGAATTAACAGCAAGATAAAAACAAGAAAATAATACTAATTTTTCTAAAGCTTAGCAAAAGGTCATAGGACTTTTGTACATTCCTGAATACTGATCAATTTTTATCTATTTGTGAAAAGACAATTTAAAAAGCAGCAATGTAATAACATTACTCGGACTACTGAAATCATTTTACAGATAAACAATATGACCTTATGGATTGTTTTAAATTTCAAATTTCTATAAATCCATCATGCTTATTTAAAATTTGACATTATATATTTTAATTAGAATACTCAGTGGAGTTTCAAAAACCTCCAATGAATAATGAAGAACCAATAATATTATTATTTCACAATAGATAAAAGTGAATAGCTAGTGATAATAATGAGATTTAGTTCACATGAATATATTAAAGTATCCATTTATTCAAATGACAAATAATTATGTTTGTCTATGAGGTCTAGAATGTAAATAAGAGAGGCAAAACACACACACACACACACGAAAACTGTTTTCTCATAGACTTTACATGCCGGTGGGGAGACAAAAACATTAAACTAATTAAGACCTGTATTTTGTTAGATGATGACATAAAGTATGAATGAAAATTGTAAAAGCAGATGGTACAGCCAGTACAAGGGTGACTGCAATTTTAAATAACACAGCCAAAGAAAGCCTCACTTAGAAGATAAAATGAAAATCAAACACGCAAACAAAAAAACAGATCACGAGAAAATATTTATAAAACATATCTTACAGAAACCTCTTACACCTCAATACGAAGATAAACAGTACAATCAAATATAGGCAAATGACATAAAGGGACATCTCACAAATGAGCTTATACAAATAATAATGACATGAAAAGATACCCAATATCATTAGTCAACAGGGAACTAGAAATCAAAACGACAGTAAGATGCCATTTTACACGCTCTAGAATGGCTATAAGACACACAGAAAAAACGTTGTATGGATATAAAGAAAAAGGAATCCTCATCCATTACTGATAGGAATGTAAAACGATGCAGCCACTTTCTGTAACATTAAGTTTCTTAAAGAGTTAAACATGAAACTACCATACAACCCAGCAGCTCTAATTCTAGGTATGAACCTAAGAGGAAAAAAAAGCATATGTCCACACAATGTGTACATGGATGTTCATAGGAGTAGTATTTACAGTAGCCAAAATGTGGAAAGAACCTTACTGTTCACCAATTGTTGAATTAACAGAAAAAGTGTGATATATGCATACAATGGAGTACTGTTTAGGAAAAGGGATGAGCTACCGATGAATAATATTTCATGGAAGAACCTCAAAAATCGTCCGCAAAGTGAAAAAAGTAAGGCACAACAGTCGGTATGGTGCAATCTTATTTTACATGAAATGCCCAGAAAAGGCAAAATTACAGATATAGAAAGTAGATTAGTGGTTTCCTGGGGCTGGGTTGGGAATAGGGAGTAATTCTCAATGGGAATGAGGGATACTCATTGCAGGTTATCTTACTGGAAAATGAAAATGTTCTAAAAGTCATTTACGATGATAGATTTACCATTTAGAAAAAGTGAACTGCACACTTGAAACAAATGAATTTCATTATATATAAAGTATATCAGGAAAGTTGTGTTTGAAAAAAGCCTGAGGGCCGGGTGCGGTGGCTCACGCCTGTAATCCCAGCACTTTGGGAGGCCGAGACAGGCAGATCACCTGAGGTCAGGAGTTCAAGACCAGCCTGGCCAACATGGTGAAACCTTGTCTCTGTTAAAAATACAAAAATTAGCTGGACGTGGTGGCACATGCCTGTAATCCCAGCTACTAGGAAGGCTGAGGCAGGAGAATCACGTGAACCTGGGAGGAGGAGGTTGCAGTGAGCAGAGATCTCACCACTGCACACCAGCCTGGGTGACAAGAGTGAAACTCCATCTCAAAAAAAATAAAATAAAAAGCCTGAGGATTATCTAGCATAGAGGAATAGACCTGCCTTGTACAATACAGTGCCCTTTAGTCATGTTACTATTTAAATTAAATACAATTAATTAGTTTTCTCAATGACATTAGCACATTTCAAGTGTTCAATAGCCATATGTGGCTAGAGGCTATGCTATAGGCAATACAAATACAGGACATTTTTATGACTGAGGTAACTCTTATTAGCTAGTGCTATTAGGGAGACCAAGGGGACAATGGTGAAGTGAGCTAGTGATGAGATTCAAAATATAATCTGAATACAGAATATGTGATGCACTGTTTATAGGCATGAGACGAGATTGGTGTCAAGCAAAACTCAAAGTTTTGGCTTAAGGTAAAGGGAGAATGGAGTTGCTATAAACTGAAATTGGGAAGACAATAGAGGAACAGACTGAGGATAGGGCATTAGGTTATAAATTTGTCTTTAGTCATATACATTTTTAAATACCTATTAGATATCCAAAAATATAAAGATCAATTAGGTAGATAAATAACATCTGGAGTTCACAGGTGATATCAGAACTGAGTCCAAAGGCACCCAGTTTGAAGTAATTTGGAAGATTAGAAGTAACTAGCAATATAGACTGACAAGGGAAATCAATAAGAAAGAACTTTAGAAGGCATAGGGTTCTGGAAACCAATAAAAGACATACGTCTAGGAGGAGAGATTCATGGGCTGTAGCAAATGCTCCAGAAAGGTTAACAGAAGTAAGTACTGAGACACACGTTTTAAATTCAGCAACATTGGTGATATTGCAAAAATAGTTCCTGCATAGTGTTAGCATGAAACGCTGCTAGTAATCCATGAGAGAGTAGGAAGGAAAAGACTAGAGGAAGAAAATGTACAGTCCTTCTAGGAGAAGAGTAATATAGTACTTAGAGAGAGAAAGTATGATCAAGAAAGTCATGTTTAACATGAGAAAAAAAAAGTCTGTATGTTGATGCGAAAGATCAAGTGTGGAGGGAGCAAGAGAGGACAACTGCTGATCTAATGCTCTTGAATAAGAGAGTAGGGAACAATAATATACAAGTGAGAGTGTTAGCTAGTTGTATGAGTTTGAGTAGCCCATGCATAGTGAACAAACTAAGTATATGGTCAAGATGCAGGTATCTGAGAATATTTGCTGGTTGTACTGTGGTGCTAGTGAGCGTTCACTTCGACTTACTTCTCTTGCCTGGATAATATAAAAGTCTATGTCAAAAGCTCTGCAGACCTGTTACACAACAATGTAAACATACTTAACACTAATGAACTGTGCATTTAAAAATGTTTAGGATGGTAAAATATTTTAACCACAATGCGGGAAAAAAAAAAGTCAAGTCAATGTCTACAGCCAAGAATGAAAATAGAGGAAGGTTTTGAAACTTTAAAGAGAGATGAAAATGTTTGAAAGAATCATAGAGGGCAGTGAGAAAATGAATAGATAAGAACAGAATAATATGCTTGCTAGACACCATAAGAATCTCATTTAAAGTTAGTTAATAAATGAAGATTGAGATTGGTCAGCATGTTTTTCCTCCAACTCCCTTCAACTACACAGGAGTAGACACTACTCATAGGTGCCACGGTGGAGAGCTCATTAGCTAGATTTGTACTAATGCAAAATGAATATAGAAAAGACAGTGAGTTTAATAAGTTAAAGACATATACAAATGATGATGATTATAAGTCAGTGTATATGTGAGTGGTGGACTAGAGTAGTAGGAAGTATGATATACCAGTCCTGGTGGGGTGTGAGAATTTTCAGTATCACTGGGGGAAACAAACTGTAAATGTTAAGTGTTTGTAGATGGAGAGTAAGATACATAAAATTGAGACTATTGTGGTGATACCTTCTTTTTTTAAGGACACATAAATAAAAAGTTGAAGTAAGGCGAAAGATGAAATCATTAAAGAAAGGAGATCATGGAATTTAGGCCAGGCTATTGAAAGGGTCAATTAGTAGATATTGAAACCACCAGTGATGACAAGAGGAGCAGTGTTGGAGACAAATGACAATAAGTAAGAAAGAATATCTTCAAAAATGAGTCTTAATATGATTTTCAGCTGATAATTCCAACAAAAATTTAGTGGATAGAAAGTCTAAGGATGTGAGTTTCAAAGATAGGGATTTTTAGAGAGGAGAAATGGAGATTTATTTCAGAGCAGCAGTGAGGAACATGGAGGTTTGCTCTGCCACATTTCAGCCACTAACAAGAGGGGCAGACTAGAAGAGCATCCCTAATTGGAAAAATATGCAGGGAGAATGCCTTTAGGAGATATTTAAACTTTGGTTGCAGAAAGAAAATGAAAGGAAAAGTTTGAGAAATAAACTTTTTTTCTAAATAAATGAGATTCAGCAGTTGGTTAAGAGTATAAGAATGGTCAGGAAAGGGCATTGGTAAGAGCCAGATGGAGTTTAGTAGGTGAGTCACAAGAGAAAACCTGTGAAAAGAAACTTCATAGAAAAATACTGTTCATGAACAGTAATATCTTGTCTGTGGACACTTAAATCTAAAGCATGAAAAAATATATGAACCAGCTGTCTTCTCTGCTTTCAGTCTTCCCCAAAACAGGGAATACCATACACAACATCTATAGCAATATTTTTTAACATGCATTAATTTTCTAATTCCATTCATGATGGAGAAATTGGTAAGAACAATATAAAATCTGAAGAAAATTTATAAAATGGTAATTGCAGATGGAACCACTGCAGGATTGAAATTTTTTAGAAAGGGAGATACGTGAGGACTGTCCCACTTCCATTTGGGCTTAGTTTTGTAGGATATAATTTCAGCACAGCGAGGCTAAGCCCAAGCATGAGGAGATCTATCTGAAAGAAGGAAGCAGATCAGCGTTTAGAACTTACAAAGAGGCTATGAAATTGGTGGCAGAAGCCTAGAAGTCTATGTGGAATTTCCTCTTGAATATTTTGCCAACTCCTGGGCTGCCAATACGTAGGGACTGAGATTCCGCGAGCCATGGAAGAGAGCAAATATTCATACATAAAGGGTTGAAACAAGATTGGTGATCACAGAACAGCTTAAGTCATTGACATCATGATCATTACCAATTTCAAAACTCTGACATTATGTCTTCAAATATTTGCTCCATTCTCTCTTTCTGTAACTCCAGTTTTATGTATTTCAATACTTATTTCACTTGCATTAGTAGTATATTTTCTATATTTTAATATTGACCCATACTTCAGCTCAATCCCCTCATCTTCTCAAGAGACTAATATGCTAATAGCCTATCTACTAATTTATTAAATTATTTTAAATATTTTTTAGTTCTAGTATTTCCACTTTCTCCTGTTGTCATTGACTTTCTAAAATATACAAAAACATTCATTCCATAATTTCTGTACCTGGGTCACATTTGGGTCTGTTTCTAAAGTCTATTATCTCTTTTTTTTCCCTTTGAACATTTCTTCTTCTCCTGGTGTGCACAGATATTTTTGTTTTCATACTAAAATTTAAATGTGAGGAATTTAGGAAATAAATTGAGTCTCTAGAAAATATTTACATTTGCTTTCCAGCATGCAATGTAATTAGGAGCAGCTCACTTCAATCCAGTCAGGTAGTGATCTACTTTGAGGCTTCATTTTAGCATTTTGTTAGAGTATTCTAAGTAACTGGGACTTCTACCATTTTGCTATTCTACAGACTTCACTGGAAACTGGTTGTTTTTACCAAGGTTTCTCTTTCTTATTAGCTCTGAACTCCAATTGTAATTTCCCCTCATATTGCAATTTCCCCAATATGCAATTTCAATATTATTGAAATCTCATCTAAAATTTATATCTCAGAGATTTCCATCTTCTCTTTAAGCACCCCTTTCTTTGTCAGCAATTCCTTAAAGGGAAAGATGAAATAAAGATTTGGATAAATAGATCGAAAGACAGATAGAAGGATGGGTGGATAGATGATAGAAAGATAGATATATAGAGAGATGATAGATAGATAGATGATAGTGCAGCTAGTCTCAAACAGCAGGAATTGTTGTCTGAAACAGACTACATCATGATTCCTACAAGCAGAAATTCTATTCTGGCAGCTTTAAAATATGTCATGGCTGCTAGTAATGTAATCTCCCCACTACTGCTTCATATTTTGTAAGTTTTTCATTATTTTGTTTTCATATTAAGCTTTCCAGACTGACTTTAGTTATGTTTCAAATGATCAGCCCCACAAAAAGTTTAGTGGCATTTAGGCTTGTAATGTTGCTTTTTTAGCCCTTTGTGTGCATACGTACGTGTGTATATGTGTGTGTTTATGTGTGTATAAATGTGTGTGTGTGTGTAGTAGTATACTTATCCAGGCATTGTATTTATTTTTGAAACTTTGATGCTATGCTGAATTTTAACATTTTGTAATTAACTATGTAATTATCTTCCCAATGTAATGGATTTTTTAATGAAATTTAACATTATAAATTAATTTCTAAATTGACAGTTTACAGAACTGAATTTCTGTATTTCAGAACTTGAAGCCAGGGGCAGTGGCCCATTCCTATAACCCCAGCACTTTGGGAGGCTGATCCGGGATGATCACTTGAGCCCAGGCATTACAGATCAGCCTGGGCAACATAGTGAAACTCCATCTTTACAAAATTAGCCAGGCATAGTGGCGCACACCTGTAGTCCCGGCTACTTGGGAAGCTGAGGTGTGAGGATTACTTGAGCCTGGAGCGGTTGAGGCTGCAGTGACCCGTGACTATGCCTCTGCAGTCCCGTCTGGGTGACAGAGTAGAATCCTATCTCAAAAAAAACAAAAACAAAAAAACTTCGATTTATCCATGTATCTCAGAATAGTTTTATTATCATCTTTTTAAAAGTTCTATGATTATTCTTATGAAAATTATTTTAGGATATGTATGAAAGTTAATGGCGTGGTGGCCGGGCGTAGTGGCTCACGCCTGTAATCCCAACACTTGGGGAGGCCGAGGCGGGGGTATCACAAGGTGAGGAGATACAGACCATCCTGGCTAACACTGTGAAACCCCGTCTCTACTAGAAATACGAAAAGAAAAAATTAGCCGGGCTTGGGGCGGGTGCCTGTAGTCTCAGCTCCTCGGGAGGCTGAGGCAGAAGAATGGCGTGAACCCGGGAGGCAGAGCTTGCAGTGAGCCAAGATCGCGCCACTACACTCCAGCCTCGGGGACAGAGCGAGAGTCCGAGAGAGAGAGAGACAGAGCGAGAGTCCGAGAGAGAGAGAGTTAATGGCATGGTGTTATGTGAAACTCTTATTGATGGTGCATGAGATCCAGTGATATGCCTGGGTAGATCCTCAGTAGCACCAGGTGTTTGTGATTTCTAGCTGTATTGAGAGACACAGCTGTTTCTCATGAATTTGCAGTGGACACACCCAGAGCTAATACTCAGCCCCAGATCACCCAGGTGCAAGTGAGGTTCCTCTTAAAACCTCAGGCTCCAAAAGTGACTTTGTGTCTACATCAGTCCTCTCTAACTTTCATAAAGCTCTTATGACCAGAAACTCTGAGTTCCCTTAGTCACATGCAACTTTCATCAAACAGCTTCATACTTCTCAGCTGCTAAACACTCTGGCAACAAGGAAATCCTTATCGGGCGCGTTCGCTTCCCTACATGACCCCTTGGCTCCTACTTGTCACAAAGAGAATCCCAGTAAATCCAATGACTATGTGTGTACGCTCCAATTTCAAACATGGTGCCATATCAAAGGGGGATATATGAGGTAGTGAGAAAAAGGCTTTTGCAGATAGAAGAAATTGGCTACGTCAAGCACAATCCACATATTTTTAAAGATCCTCTCCCTAAGCAACTGCTTTTTAAGAGATTTGAAAGGCCAAGTTTCTGAAGCTAATATTCCTTGTGAAGAATCTTTATTCTCTGTCCTTGTAAAGGTAAGCAGAATATTTTAGTTATTCTTCTTATTGTAAAGCCTTTTTGGCACAGCCTACCTATCTGCAAATGTTTTGGAAGATATATTGCCTGTGTTCCTCTACTCTTTCTTACAAGAGGTTTCTGTGGTTGTATAATGAGCAGTAGTTATATCAGTCCCATTATTCAAATAGAACTTGATAACAGAAAATTTGAGTTTGAATTAAAATTCTGCTACTTGCTTGGTATAAGGCTATGAGCAACTGTAAATAATACCTTTGGGGTTTACTTTTCTACTATTTAACTTAGCGATGAAAAAATAATGCTGAATCCCCTAAGTTTTATGTGATAACTATAATACAGTAAATGAATTAAAAAGCTTATTCATATTGTGAGATTCGTCTAAAATGTATTCTCTTTATAATAATCAGCTTCTTACTCAGCTATCTAGAAAGGGCCCCAAACTACAAAACTAAAGTTTGTGATATAAACACTAGTATGTTTGAGTAGGAGGCAATTATATTTATAATTTATATTTAGCATTTAAATCTCAGTCCAATGGGTTGGTAAGAAACATAATCTGAAAAGTCCTTCAAATGACCAATTCTTAGGTGATGTAGGGTGTAGACAGAGGTATATTGTGTGGGCCAAACATTGCTAAAATCATGCAATGCTTTAGAATAATATTCTTAATGTTTATGTACTTTAAAACTACATTCTTAAAGTATAAATAGAAAAACAACAAAGTATATTGTCTCAAACTTTCACATTTTTCCCAATTATAAAGCAAAACTTCTGAAAATCCAGGGAAAAGGTTAAGTTACATTGTATCCAATGCCAACTTTACTTTAACTCCTACTTCCATTTTTATTGTCTAGATTCTGCTCCAATGCATTTTTAACTTAAAAATATATTGATTTATAATCTGGTATTAATTTTTAACCTGGTATTTTATAATCTGTTATTAATTTTTATAATCTGGTATTAACTGAGATACAATTTCATATAGACTCATTCCACCAAAAAACATAAGAATGGAAAAAATCTGCTGTCCCAAAGACTCAGACACAAATTTTATACTGTTTTATCCTTACTTCTACTGATCAGGAAGAATGTTGCTTCCCCAAAGAAAGAAAAATGAAAAGAGCTTTTATTGTATTAGAAATTAAATATTTTATGGGTAAGTATAATGATTTTATTCTGTGGGTTAAAGCTTGTAAGAAAGATGAACTTTTAAACATTCCTGAAATAGAAGTTGGGTTGTAAAATTATAAGACATGTTTGGCAATCTTTAATTAGGTGATTGCTCAAATTTTCTAAGGTTAAAAAGATTTCTGCTCTGTATAAACTCTGAAAAATGTCACAATTAAAAGTGCAGTAAAAATCCTAAGTAATATAACTGACATTTAACATCCTTGGTACTCATTGTCTAGAAAAAATAATATTAAATTCAATATTGAAGTAGTAGTACTTTAAAATAAGATGATTTTCACTCAAATACCTAAACAGAACAGTTTAATGTAATAAAAGTTGTTATACCCAAATGTAAGCCTTTTTATTCATCTCAAATTCCCATCTTGCAAAAAACATATGGCTTTATTTGTTAAATGCATACTCTGTATTCACAGCTATTTACAGTGATACACAGCTTAGGGAATGAAATTTCTTTATATGAACATAACTTTGTTATCCCATTTAAAGCTTATTAATTGAGTATAAAAAGGTGCTCGATTATGTGATAATTTCTACTATTTGCTCTTTTTCTGTATCATCTTCATATTAAAAGATAAGTCATTTACTTTAACCAGTGCCTTCTTATAGCAATAAATGAAGTTTGAACACTTATAAGACAACAATTTCACTGAGGATGGTAAAATAAGAAGGTAGAAGAAACCTGTGTCCTGGAAGGAGCAGCAGAGCAGGTCTATGTGGAGCAGACCCGCCCCACAAACTCAGACGTATACTGCACATGAGAGAAATAGGGTATTATACACTTTAAACCACTATATTTTGATTGGTGGCTTATTATTTTAATGGATTGTGATAATTGGTATACCATACAATTCATCCCTTTAAAGTGTATATTTCAATGATTTTAGAATATTCACAGATTCATGCAACCATCACCACAATAAATTTAAAACATTTTCATCATATCAAAAAGAAACCTCATACCTGCTAGCAGTCACCACACATTTCCCCCACCTCTAGTCATAGGAAAACACTATTCTACCCTTTGTCTCTACAGAGTAGCCTATTCTGTCTATATCGTATAAATAGAATCTTAAAATTTGTGGCATTTTGTGATTAGACCCTTTCACTTTTTTTTTTTTAATGTTTAGGATCAGGGGTATATGTGCAGGTTTGCGGTACAGGTAAATTGTTTGACGCAGGTGTTTGATGTACAACTTATTTAATCATCAGGTAATGAGCATATTACCCAATAGGTAGTTTTTATTCATATAGAACCAAAATAGAGCTCAAATAGTCAAGACATTCCTAAGCAGAAAGAACAAAACTGGAGAAACATCACATTACACGACTTCAAAGTATACTGCAGGGCTACAGTAACAACAACAACAAAAAAGCATAGCAGTGGTACAAAAACAGACACATAGATCAAATGGAACAGAATAGAGAGCCCAGCAATAATGCTGCACCCCTACAACATCTGATCTTCAACACAAGCCATAAAAACAAACAATGGGGAAAGGACCCCTCCCATTCACTTATGTTTTTAAGGTTCTTCCACATTGTAGCATTTGTCACTACTTCATTTCCTTTAATTTTCAAATAATATTCCATTGTAGGATAAGACATGTTTTATTTATCCATTTATAAGTTCACACACATTTGAGTTGTTTTCACTTTTTAAAATTATGAGTAACCCTACCACGAACATTTCTGTGCAAGTTTTTGTGTGGATTTGTGTTTTCAATTATCTTCAGTATATAACTCAGAATGCAAGTTCTGGGTCATATAGTGAGTCAATGCTTAACCTAATGAAGAACTGCCAGCCTGTCTTTCAAAGTGACCGAAACCATTTTATATCCCCATCAGCTGCATATGAGGGTACAGAGTTGTCCACATTCTTAAAACAAGCTCTTTCCTGCAACATAGGTCTCTCCACAAGACGGCAGCTTGCTTCTATGAGGTCAACAGGAGAGTTTCTTTGGCTACAGCTTCCAGTCTTCTTTAAAGATACAAAATCAATGTGCAAAAATCACAAGCATTCTTATACACCAATAACAGACAAACAGAGAGACAAATCATGAGTGAACTCCCATTCACAATTGCTTCAAAGAGAATAAAATACCTAGGAATCCAACTTACAAGGGACGTGAAGGACCTCTTCAAGGAGAACTACAAACCACTGCTCAGTGAAATAAAAGAGGATACAAACGAATGGAAGAACATTCCATGCTTGTGGGTAGGAAGAATCAATATCGTGAAAATGGCCATACTGCCCAAGGTAATTTATAGATTCAATGCCATCCCCATCAAGCTACCAATGACTTTCTTCACAGAATTGGAAAATCTACTTTAAAGTTCATATGGAACCAAAAAAGAGCCCACATTGCCAAGTCAATCCTAAGCCAAAAGAACAAACCTGGAGGCATCACGCTACCTGACTTCAAACTATACTACAAGGCTACAGTAACCAAAACAGCATGGTACTGGTACCAAAACAGACATATAGACCAACGGAACAGAACAGAGCCCTCAGAAATAATGCTGCATATCTACAACCATCTGATCTTTGACAAACCTGACAAAAAGAAGAAATGGGGAAAGGATTCCCTATTTAATAAATGGTGCTGGGAAAACTGGCTAGCCATATGTAGAAAGCTGAAACTGGATCCCTTCCTTAAACCTTATACAAAAATTAATTCAAGATTGATTAAAGACTTAAATGTTAGACCTGAAACCATAAACACCCTGGAAGAAAACCTAGGCAGTACCATTCAGGACATAGGCATGGGCAAGGACTTCATGTCTAAAACACCAAAAGCAATGGCAACAAAAGCCAAAATTGACAAATGGGATCTAATTAAACTAAAGAGCCTCTGCACAGCAAAAGAAACTACCATCAGAGTGAACAGGCAACCTACAGAGTGGGAGAAAATTTCTGCAATCTACTCATCTGACAAAGGGCTAATATCCAGAATCTACAAAGAACTCAAACAAATTTACAAGAAAAAAACAACCCCATCAAAAAGTGGGCAAAGGATATGAACAGACACTTCTCAAAAGAAGACATTTATGCAGCCAACAGACACATGAAAAAATGCTCATCATCAATGGCCATCAGAGACATGGCAAATCAAAACCACAGTGAGATACCATCTCACACCAGTTAGAATGGCGATCATTAAAAAGTCAGGAAATGACAGGTGCTGGAGAGGATGTGGAGAAATAGGAACACTTTTACACTGTTGGTGGGACTGTAAACTAGTTCAACCATTGTGGAAGTCAGTGTGGCGATTCCTCAGTGATCTAGAACTAGAAATATCATTTGACCCAGCCATCCCATTACTGGGTATATACCCAAAGGATTATAAATCATGCTGCTATAAAGACACATGCACACGTATGTTTATCATGGCACTATTCACAATAGCAAAGACTTGGAACCAACCCAAATGTCCAACAATGATAGACTGGATGAAGAGAATGTGGCACATATACACCATGGAATACTATGCAGCCATAAAAAAGGATGAGTTCATGTCCTTTGTAGGGACATGGATGAATCTGGAAACCATCATTCTGAGCAAACTATCGCAAGGACAAAAAACCAAACACCGCACGTTCTCACTCATAGGTGGGAATTGAACAATGAGAACACATGGACACAGGAAGGGGAACATCACACCCCAGGGCCTGTTGTGGGGTGGGGGGAGGGGGGAGGGATAGCATTAGAAGATATACCTAATGTTAAATGATGAGTTAATGGGTACAGCACACCAACATGGCACATGTATACATACGTAACTAACCTGCACGTTGTGCACATGTACCCTAAAACTTAAAGTATAATAAAATAAAAAATAAAAAAAAAGATTCATCTGGGTTTGGTCCAGCAATGTAGTCTGCTCTTTTTATTAACTAAAAGTCAGCAGATTAGAGTTTTATTTACATCTGCAATATCCCCATATCACTACCATATCATACCACATAACCTAATCAAGGATGTCATATCCTGTCATAAACACAGGTCCTGCCCTTTCTCTTGGGTAGTTGATTATCCAATGGCCTGGGCCATTTGGGAGCTGGAGTGTGGGGATCACAGTCTTAGAATTTAATTATATCACTAAAATAAACCCTAACTTCCACAGATTCTATACAAAACAACACACATTGCAATAATACTACACAATTAATAGCTTAATAACTTAACACCATATGATTTAATACCCTAAAATTGAAAGATCAAAAGTCAAAAATCATTTGAATGCCCAATATACACCATGAATTGTCCTAGTAACTGAGATTTTAGCCCTTAACACTATATAAAAGATCTTATCTCTTGAAGAGAGAATTTAAAAGCTAGCAAATACATTAATAAGATAAATTGCGATAACTGTTATGAAATCAATGAGCTAAGAAGAGTTATGAGATCGTTATTATAGTCAGGAATGTCAGAGGAAGGCTCTTTAGAGAAATTCAAGTTGGCAACAGAATGAGTATAATATAGGCATGTAAATACACACTGGGAGAAAATTCCAAATCAAAGTAGTCAAAATACAACTAATCTTAAAACATTCAAGGACAAAGTAGAAGCTACAAGGTCTAGAGTGTAGAGAGAAAGAAGGAAAACAGTATAATGTAGTAGTAGCAGAGAAAAATTGCAAAAGCTAAACGGTCTTGAAGGCCATGAAATGCTTTCTTATTATCCTAATTACAGTAAAAAGTTATTGGGAAATGTTGTGCAGAAGAGGGTTAGTACAACAAATTTTTTGAAAGATCACCTTGGCTGCTGCTTTGGAGAATGGTGTTTTTGAAGCTCGGACTTGGAAGCAAGAAGACCAAATGAAGGCTCTTATAGTTTAGGAGATTTGGACTAAGGTGGAGGCGTTGATAGAGGATAGTGAAGATGGATTTGGAATATACTTTGGCAACAGACAAAATTGACTTTGGGATTAGATTGAATGTGGTAGGGGTTATGGAAACAACAAAGATTTGTTTTTACTCAAAAGAAAAATCAGTTCTTTTCAAGAGATCAATTAATTTTGTGAAGTTCAGATTTATATTTGCAAAGCCATGTAACCAGAGGAAATACAATTTAAGAGCAATCGAAAAAATATTTTTAAATCCTTAGTAAAATGCTTTAGCCAAATAAAAATTTACTTTTCAAATTTTTAATAATTTTAAAATACAGAGAAATTTAAAAGATTAAACACAAAGCTTTTAAAAAAGGTATTTTTCTCCATAATATGATGTAATATGGGCACAGTTACATCAAGAACCATTGAAAAGAAATACCATGAAGTATAAGTCAATGCTCTCCCATTAAACATGAAAGAGTGTACTTGATTGCACCAGTTTGTATCTTTATTAGACGTATATTGAAAGGTCAGAAGATGTTACCAGACTCCCAGTAATTCACTGGATTGTACCTGCTGCGCTTTAGAGAGCAAATAATGGGATTAACATGTTTCTAAAGTAGCCAGGTAAGCTTTCAACATGATCAGTGAATTTCTCATAAAACTTAAACTGATAAAGTAACCAGTTAAGCTGATAAAATATCTAATTCCTTTAAATTTTTTAATCTATCTGCACTTGTTTTGTTTTTATTAATTGTGCCAGTAAATATCAGTTATTATTTGTTTAGTTTTTGCAAATTAGAAAGAAATTGTTCATTATGACACTAGTAAATTAGAAAACCTTTTTTGTAAGTAGCTAATGGATCAAAAGAACTGTTATAAACTGAACACTTCACTGTCATCCTTATAAACATTACAAGTAATTAATTTCCCCTTCATACTCTAAAGTTACCTTCAAGGGTAATAGAATTAATAACCATGAACATATTTATAGACTGTCCTACATGATGAGAGAATAAATGGGACTAGCACAATGGGTGAGATAAAAATCTTAGTGGCTTTCTTTCAATTTTCTATTCTATTGTTGTAGGTTGGATATTTGTATCCGGTATAAAATGTATAGTTAACGTGAATAATTATTTGAAGCATAAAAATAAAATCAATATATGTGCATTTCCTAATATTCATGTTATTGAAATTATAATGAACCTGGGGAAGATGATAATAAAAATCTCCTAGAATATCACCACTTTTCTTAGTTGCTCAAAATGAAAGTAAATGTTTTATTTTGAATGATCTTTTGTTCATCTCTGTCCTTTACATTAGAAGGTAATGCATTCATTAGAAGCTTTCTCTTATTTATCTCCAAAACTACTTTCTCCTCTTCACATAGGATAAGTCAATAAAGGGTGAGAATAAATCCTATTCAATGTTTTCTTCTAAGGTGCTAGTATAGTGCAGTTACATGATATTGGAAAGAATTTTGATACAATAGAAATTAGATGAAAATGAGGAAGAACGGAAGAAACACATGGTAGGAGGGAAAAAGAAAGGAAATAAATATGAAGGTCTGTTTCCCTTTTGCCCAATGTGTCTCTTTCCACACCACTATCAATGTTTTATGCATTAGTGATGGAAATAAGTCACATGGTCAAGACTTCTATCAATGGGACAAAGGGGACATACTCTGCCCGAGGAAATAGAATACAGTAGTTACCTTGTTGGGAAAGAGAACACAGCAAAGTTCCCTCGCATCTGCTGCTAGCAATATTGACAAAAATCCCTCATGCAAGCTGAAATAATTTATTTTGGATTTACCATCTGTAAACATTTACCATACACACACAGGCACACACATTTCTTACACACATACCCTTGCACACACATACACACCCCTACACATATACACACACGTAATATGCATATGCATATATATATAATTATTATGTTTTACTATTTATCCCAGAGATAGAATATGAAATAAATCAGCCAGATATTTTTTAGAAATTAGTAAGTAGATGTCATGATTTGGAAATAATTGAAATTATGTACATGTCTTCTTTCATTATGTATTATAAAGAACATAAGACTCCAATCTGATTATTGGCAATTCTTTGTGTCATGTGTAAGGTATCTAACAACTGTGGGGTTCAACTTCCTCACCGGTGAAATGTGAATACCCTATGTATGGAGCTGTGTGCCTTAGGTCTATTCATACAAACCTCCATTTCTCAACTCCCACTATTCTTATCTTATTCCAATCTGACTTTTATGTTCATTAGTTCAACAAAACAGTAGTTACCAATGAATCCAATGATCTCCATGTTCAAAAATCCAGTAAAGAATTTTTATTTTCAGTCTTCATCTTGCCTAACATTCCACTAGACAGCTTTCTCTTTCTTAATAATATTCACCAAACTAAGCATCCCTGAGGTCTCAGTCATTGAGCTTTTATCTAATCTGAAATATCCCAGTTCCTTTCAGAAAAGTATCTTTATTTATTTGACAATGAAATATTCAGGGACTTCATGATTACATCCTTGTCACATTTCTCGTCTTTTATAACTCTTTCTAGAAAATGTCATTTACAACCTCAGTTTTAATTGCCTTCTACATAACACTGACCAAAAATTGTGTTTCTCCTTGCAAATGTGCCTTCTATGCATTGTAGCCTGAAGTATCAAACTTCCCATGTATTTGAATATTGTAAAGGCAACTCCAATTCTAATTCACCATTGATCCATGATTTTCCCTACTAAACTCAACTAAATATTTACATTTACCTAGATTTACCTAGAAGATCCATATTACTTTTTGGGTGAATGGCATCTTTATGCTTATAGTTACAAAGGTCAGAAAAATTATCATTAAGTAATGTAACTTGAAGGAGGAAATGGACTTCGTCTTATTCACTTATTCTCATTAGCAATAACTGAAGTAGCAAATAGTATAGATATAGTATTTGTTAATTGAATAAATTAATGATACAATCTTGCTTCTCACAACCCATATACAATTGATTACTATGTCATTAATTTACATCTTACATATTTTGATATATGACCACATATCTACATATTTATTGCCACTCTTGTCATCTAAAGTAACATTAACTATCAACCCAAAGCCAGCAAACGCATCCTAACTTATTGTGTTCACTCTCATCTACTCCATCTACTCCAATATGTTTCCCAAACCACATCATGAATGGTCACTTTAAAATGCTAATGTAGCCTTGTCATTATAATTTATAGATTTAATGACTCTTCCTTTTTAATTAAGGAGAAGACTACATTCTTAAATATGACCCAGAAGTTCCTGTTTAGTTTTCTAACTCCTTCAGAGTCTTTGTATGCTCTCCCTTAACCTCTGATTTCCAGCCATACTGGCTGAATTTCAGTTCCCTGTAACAAACAATGCATCACATTATATCTCAGGAAAGATTATTTATTCTATTGGCCTTTTCCTATCCAAATTCATGTATAAACCTACAAATCTGATTCCTGTTGTAATATAGTCATGAAAGTTTGTATTTCATCCTATAGGTAAGTTTCTCTGTTATACAGTATTCTCTCATAGCATCATATTTCTATCTTTTATAACATATATGTATTTTAGGTTATAAGGCTACATAGGCATGTATCACATTTGAGCAGTCTCTCTCCCTATTAGACTGTATCTTATGTTCGAGCAAATATTGTGCTCATTATTCTATTTCCAATGGTAGATATGCAATCAATATTTGTTGAAAGAATAAAAATAATCATTGCAACATATCTTGTTAAATTATACTTATGAAAATATATAATTATCTCAAAACTTTAAAAAATTGTAATATATATTACTATTTTTGTTTTCCTCCATTTGTGGCATGAGAGGGAGCATAGGCCTTGAATCAAAATTGTAAACTTTCAAATTACTGGTTAAAATATATCCTTTATAAAAAATAATAATATGGCTGCTACAAAATATATTCTTTTGGTGCAATGGAATGAATATATGCCAAATTTTTAATGTTATTAAAATACACTAGATTTAAAGAATAGAAATTCTTGGTAAGCTTACCGTAACATTCTGTATTTTACTTCTCATTCTGTTGGTCAAATTTTAAATTATTTTATCCTACTATATTAGATGTATTTCTCCCAATTGTAATTAATATTATACTAACAACAAATTTGAAGGCTCCAAGTGTTCTTTTCACTGATTTCTGAAAGTTAGAAATTTTGTGGATTCAAATATTTTAAAAATATTTTCTAAATATTTCATATTGTTTTTTATGACTCATATGTTTGGGGATCATGACTGTTCACCTAACTCATTTTCTAAGATGCGTTGAATTAATCCTCAGAAGGATTCCAATTCAGCACAAAGATTTCAGAAAGTTTTCATTTCCTGCAGAGAGAGGACCCCTGTCTGCCATGCCAAGAGTCAAACGCACTTGGATATGCACAAGGAGACTCTTTAAAAATAAAGTCTCCAAATGCTGCTAGTCTTTGCTAACATGGTACTTTGGGAACGTGTAAATGGAGTCATCTGAACTTCTGTTTACAAAGATTTATCCATATAGACACTTTATTGAGTGCCCACTTCATAATATATAAGGCAACCGTTTTGCCCATAGATGAAAGAAAATGAGATTATGTATTTCTCTAGTACTACGCTCTTATATGTGATTAATACATTCATTAACTTCAAACTAGGTGATGTATGTAGATTGTACTCAGGCATTGAAGCAAATTTTCATGGTTTATAAAAATGCAGTGAGATCTATTTTTCAACAGGATTCGATGTTTTAAGCTGCATTTTAGTATTAAAGTGTTTGGGGAAGTATACCAATTATTTATTTGAAAATTAAATTTTTTATATCGTAAAAGAAAAAGTTTTATAATATTTTACCAATTTATCTAGTTATATCAATTTAGCAATTTTTAAAACTAACTGTGAAGTGGAAGACATTTTATTGATAATTTCTAAATTTTGCTTTCAATTTAGGAATAGAAGAGCTGTAAATTTTGAAATTTTGTTCTATATTTTATCCTGTTACTTTTAACCAGGTTCCGAATTTTTTTACAGAAGAGTAAAAATACTTCTAAAACGTCTGATTACTAATTTTTAACAAGAATTCATTGAGTATCTACTCTGTGTCAGGCTCTGGTCTGAGCTCCAAGCAGTTTTTAAAATATACATATGCGCACAAGTAAGTGAAAAATCAAAAATTCTTTCCCACAAAAATTTCATTTAATAGTGAGGGAAAACAAGAAATAAAGAAAATAATTAAATACTTTACATATTCAGATGGAGTATTTAGATGCTAAAAGATGAGAAAGAGAATTAGAATAATGAGTCCTGGAGTTGAGATAATAAAGTTTTCATTCAGGTAGGCTGAAAAGGCCAAATTTGAGAAAGTAGATTAAACCATGAAAGAGAAAGCAAGATGGATATCTGGAGGTAAAGCTTTCTCATGCTAGTGTATCAATGGGTGCAAAGGCCCTGAGGCAGAAGGATATCTGTGTGTTATAGAAAGAGAAAAGAATCTATTGCAGAGGAAGTGAGTTGAATGAGAGGAGGACAATTGAGGATGCAGAGAGAATAACAAACAGCCAAGTCAGGTAAGGCCTTGGCCATTTTAAAGACTTTTCCTGGCAATTGTAAATAATTTTAGAGGACCCATGGGGATCCTTTGCATTACAGTAACGTGCTGCATACAATGTTTTGGTAAAGGACAGACTGCACATATGATGGTGGTCCCTTAAGATTAACATGAAGCTGAAAAATTCCTAGGGCCTATTGATGTCATAGCTGTCTTAACATTGCAGCCCAATGCATTACTCACATGTCTGTGGTGATACTGGTATAAACAAACATACCACACTGCCCATCATAGAAAAGTAGAGTACATACAATTCTGTACAGTACATAATGCTTGGTAATGATAATAAATGACTGTCACTAGTTTATGCACTTACTATATTATACCATTTATCATTATTTTAGATTGTATTCCTTCTACTAACTGTAAAACGGCCACAGGCAGGTCCTTCAGGATGTATTCCAGGAGAAGGCATTGTTATCATGGAGATGACAGCACCACGTATGTTATTGCCCCTGAAGACCTTTAAGTGAGACAAGATGTGGAAGCGTAGACAACGTATGAATGATCTTGTAGGCCTAGGCTAATGTCTGTGTTCATGTCTTTGTTTTTAATTAAAATAATTTGTGCTAAAGAGGAAAATGTTTATAGAATACAGGCATGCAGAAAGAAATATTTTGTACAGCTGTACAATGTGTTTGTGTTTTGCATTATTACCAAAGAGTCAATTTTTTTATTTCAAATTTATAAAGTAAAAAAGTTATAATAAGCTAAGGCTAATTGATTATTGAAGAAGAAAAAAATGTCTTTTTCAATAAATTCAGGGTAGTGAATGGTATAGGGTTTATAAACTCTACAGTAGTGTACAGTAATATCCTAAGCCTTCACATTCATAGACACTCACTCACCAACTCATACACAGCAACTTCCATTTTCTGCAAGCTTTATTCATGGTAAGTGTACCATTTTTAAATCTTTTTAAACAGATTTTTACTATACCTATTATATGCTAATATGTGCTTAAATACACAAATACTTATCATTGTGTTATAATTCCCTGCTGTATTCTGTACAGTAAGATTCTGTACAGGTTTGTAGCCTAGAAGCAATAGGCTATACCATATAGCCTAGGCATGGAGTAGGCTAGCCCATCTAGGTTTCTGTCAGTACACTCTATGATATTCACACAAACAATGATTACAGAATTCAGGTGATTACTTAAATATGCATTTCTTAGGGAGTGTCCCTTTGTTAATTGACATACGACAGTATTTTAAACAGAGGAGTAAGATTTTGACTACCCTGTTGAGGAGAGAGTGCAGGGAGATTGGATAGAAGCATGAAGGTCATTTGCCTGGTGACAAATGATATGAGCTAATTCTGGGATGTTAGAGTTGGAAGCAGTAAAATGTGGTGAGATCTTGGATATATTTTAAAAGTAAAGTCTATATACTGACATATTGGATTTGCTGACTTATTGGATGAGGTATTTGAGTGGAAGGGAGAAGTTAAAAATGACTACAAATTCTTCACTTCAACAATGAGAAGATGGCATTCCAATTAACTAAAAAGTCATGATCAACTTCTGGAAAGGGTTGAAAAACAGTACCTCTGTGTATTCTATATTCTCTTTTCTTAAAAATCCCTTTCAGACAAATTTAAAATTCTTTTTCTCAACTCTCATGGACATTATTAATTTTTTCCAGTATATACTTTTACTATTTTTATTGTTTGTATACTCAGCTTGAAGGTGGCCCTGCTTTTATACAGGGAAGTATTTTCCAGCTCTAGGACATACATAAGGAGAGAGCTGCATCTCCTGACGTTGCACAGGTGTTAAAATCTCATCTATATAGTCCCTAGAGAAGCAAATCTCCTTCTTCATCCACTGCTGCAGCAGCATGAGTTACGTGTGTGTTTACTAATATGTTTTTGAGTTTCCTCTTGAATTTGGGGCCCTGTTTTTATTGTGGTGGTTTGTTTTCTGAGGAAAAAAAAACACAAAATTACTATATTTTAACAACTTTTCTCTAACAATGATGTCACAGGATCCTTAGGGTGTCACTTTTCTGGCTGGAAAACTCTGTCGCCAGGGGTGCTTTTGTTGGGGCTTGCTGGGCTCATTCCACCCACTCAGCCCCACAGGCTGCACTCAGCTCGCACTACCTGCAGAGATCCTACGTCTACCAAGGGCAAGCCGGCACAGAGCAGCAAGGCGAGTGTGAATGAGCACAGGGTCTGGCCACTGTGCACAGCCAGGAGTGCCATCTGCCACAGGGCAGGGAGCTCCAAGCACCAATACAGATGCTGGCCCTGTGCGAGGCTGCAGCTGGACCAGGTGTAATGCAAGTGTCTTCCACTGTGGGTACGAGGAAACCTGGTGGTGCCCAGAAGCTTGGAGAGGCCAGGAACTGCAGAGCCGTAAAGAGGGTGTCACAGCCCTGGCTTGGAGGTTCCCTAGGTCTGGGCTTCTCTAAGGGCCACAGCCCTTCTCTCCTCATCACCCACAACATGACAAGTGGGGGAAGTGTTTCAGCTCTGTTTGTGTTATGCCTCTTTCAGTCCTGCCATTCAGTGGTCTCCCAGTTCTTGTCCCATGTCCAGGAAGAATGAGGTATGCAGATGACTGGAAGGTGAGTAAGGTGGAGAGGAGCTTTCATTGAGCGACAGAACAGCTCTCAGGAGACCCAAAGTGGGTAGCTCTTTTTTAGGTAGCTCCTTTCTGCAGGCAGGTCATCCCAATGAGTGTACAGCTCTCAATGGAGAGGAGACCAGTGGTCTCCCACTGTCAAGGAGGCTAGCAGTGGGTAGTTCCACCCTCAGCTGGTAGTCCTGACATCTTTCTGAGTCTGGCTGAATCCATTCTATGGGCTCAGAGGGAGGAAGTGCATGCCGATTGGCCCATGGGTGGGCCCCTAAAAAGCACCATAAGTTCTCACTCCCAGCTGTGGTCTCCACCCAGAGCTGGCAGCCTGGCCCCTGGGCTTCAGGCCATCCCTGTCTTGAAGGTTGGATTTCACGAGGGACCCACCCCTTTCCACCCAGGAACCTGTCTGCCTCCTGCCATCAACATGTTGTCCAGGTGCCCAGGCAGTTCAGGCCGAGGGGTGCCTGCTGGCCCACACCAAGCTGCCCTCAGCCCTTACCCAGCATCCCTCCCATGTTCGTTAGTGTCCAAAGTCTGAAGGTGGCTGAGGCACTAGGGGGCTGGGGTGTCAGCACTGAGCCAAGTGCACACACACCCAACCAGGTCAAGACAGTGCCCAGGCTAGGCCAAAACTTTGCTCAGCACAGGAGTGGGCACTTGGGGTTGGGGAGAGGCCAGAGACTGGGAGTAGGCACTTCGGAACCTGCAGGACCAGGGACCTCCAAAACCTCTCAGAGCACAGGGGTGCCCGGGTCTGGATCTATGTCTGGGCTGCTGCAGCTGCACCTGGGAGACGGGAGTCCTGCCAACTCATAGGGGGCGGGGCTCTCACCTGTATCCTGCTCCTGCCAGACCCATGTAGCGCATGGCTTCAGCCTCACCCCCACCCCCTTGCTGCAGCAGACGACTCCCCAGCAGCTGCTTCAGAAGGGCTTACATTGCCAACAATGATTTGTAGCAAGAGTACAAACAATCGCCAAGTTTATCAAACCTTCCACAAAATACAGTCCCTTCCAGTAAGGTAATCAGTCCAATACAAATAAAATATCCCATTGTATGAGTATATGTGCTTGTATATTTCAGTTCTATTTTCTATTTTTACTTTATTTTCTACCGATTGTGATTTTACCTTAACCCATTTTTTTCACTCAGTTGATATTGTGGAAAAAGAGAGAAGAAAAATGCATAATATTACAGTATTCAGGAGAGAAGAAAAACCAGAAACAAAAAGCACATGATAGTAAAGTTCTAAAAGTACTATCTAAACTTAGAAAATAATGATGGAGTCCCAAAAATTTAATGAAAGATATATACATACTATATTTTGCACAAGCATACAGACACAATGATTTATCATCAACAATAGATGCTGTTCCTTTTTGCAGTCAACAAAGATCCTTTACCTCATTTTCAACTACTGGTGAATCTAGGTATCAGAAGCTTATTATAGGTGATTGTCTTTGAATTACAGGAGTCCTTTGTCAGTAATGTAACACCTTGTCAAGTAATATTTTTATATGCTGCACTTGTAAATATGCATAAAATATTCACAAGAGCCACATGCATTGTTTTTCAGCAATCCTTAAAAAATAATCTTTGAGCAGTCCCCAGCTAATTTTACATTCCTGAAAAACAGAATAATAACCAGAATATATAAAGAGCTCAAACAACTGTATAGGAAAAAATCTAATCACATGACTTTTTAAAAAGGGCAAAAAATTTGAAAAGATTTTTCTCAAAAGAAGACATACAAATGGCAAACAGGCATATGAAAAGTGCTCAACATCACTGATTATCAGATGATATTGTTTGGCTCTGTGTCCCCACCCAAATCTCATCTTGAATTATAGTTTCCATAATTCCCATGTATTGTGAGAGTTACCCAGTGGGAGATAATTGAATCATGAGGTTTTTCCCCCATACTGTTCTTGTGGTAGTGAATAAGTCTCATGAGATTTGATGGTTTGAAAAGGGGGTTCCCTTTCACTTGACTCTCATTCTCTCTTTGCCTGATGCCATGTAAGATGTAACTTTCCTCCTTCTTGCCTTCCACCATGATTGTGAGGCCTCCCCAGCCATGTGGAACTGTTAGCCAATTAAATCTCTTTCCTTTATAAATTACCTAGTCTAGGATATGTCTTTATCAGCAGTGTGAAAATGGACTAATACATCAGATAAATGCAAATCAAAACTTTAATAATATATCATCTCATCCCAGTTAAAATGGCTTGTAACAAATGACAGGCAATAACAAACACTGTTCAAGAGAAAAGCCAAAAATTTGCTGGGGATATAAAAACGTCAAAGTCATTGAAGTATCTAAAAAGACAGCAATGATGTACTACATCATTAGATACACTGATGTAGCTAAATAGATGATAAGTAAATGCATATATAGTAGTTATACTATATAAATATTTGCTACTTATATAATGCAAACATCCTTTATACTCAGTGATTGCCTTTTAACTTGTGAGGTAATAACATTTATTCATAAAATTTGTGAAGTTAATTGGTAAAATTTTTTAAAAGATATTTTAAATTATCAGATCAAAGTATTCACTAAAGATATCATAAGAAAAAATTAAGAACAGTTTAATACATGAATAAATAATGGATTAAATTGATATTAAGGAATTATGTTGATGTGGTTTGCCTGTGTCCCCATCCAAATATCCTCTTGATTTTAGCTCCCATAATTCCCACATGTCATGTGGGAGGTAACTGAATCATGGGGGTAAGTCTTTCCTGTGCTGTTTTTATGATAATGAATAAGTCTCATGCGATCTGATGGTTTTATAAAGCGGAGTTCACCTGCACACTCTCTTGCTTCCTGCCAGATAAGACGTGACTTTGCTCCTCATTTGCCTTCTACCATGATTGTGAGGCCTCTCATGCCATGTGGAACTGTGAATCAATTAAACCTCTTTCCTTTATAGATTACGTAGCCTCAGGTAGGTCTTTATTAGCAGTGTGAGTACAGACTAACACAGTCAATTGGTGCCAGGAGTGGGGCACTGCTGTAAAGATACCTGAAAATGTGGAAGCAACTTTGGAACTATGTAACAGACAGAGATTGGAAGAGTTTGGATGGCTCAGAATAAAACAGAAAAGTGGGATAAAGTTTGGAACTTCCTAGATACTTATTGGATGACTTTGACCAAATGCTACTCATCTCAGGTGGAGATGCGGAACTTCTTGGGAACTTGAATAATGGTGATTCTTGCTGTTTTAGCAAAGAGACTGGTAGCACTTTACCTCTGTCTAGAGATCTTTGGAACTTTGAACTTGAGAAAGAATATCAGGGTTTCTGCTGGAAGAAATTTCTAAGCAGCAAAGCATTTAAGAGTTGATTTGGGTGCTGTTGAAAGCATTCAGTTTTACGTAATCACAAAGATATAGTTTGAAATAGACACACGTTTAAAAAGGGAGTGGAACATAAAAGTTCAGATAATTTGCAGTCTGGTGATGCAATAGAAAAGAAAAACTCATTTTCTGAAGAGGAATTCAAGCCTGCTGCAGAAATCTGCATAAGTAACAAGGAGCCAAATGTTAATTGCCAAGCCAATGGGGAAAATGTCTCCAGGCCATGTCAGAGATCTTCACAGCAGCCCCACCATCATAGGCCCAGAGGCTTAGGGGGAGAAAAATGGTTTTGTGGGCCAGACCCAGGGCCTTGCTGCTTTGTGCAGTCTCAAGACTTGGTGCCCTGCAACCCAGCCATAGTTAAAAGGAGCCAATGTACAGCTCAGGCCATGGCTTCAGAGGGTTCAAGCCCCAAGCCTTGAAAGCTTCCACGTGGTGTTGAGCCTGTGAGTACACAGAAGTCAAGAATTGAGGTTTGGGAACCTCTGCTTAGATTTCAAAGGATGCATAGAAATGTCTGGATATCCAGGTAGAGGTGTGCTGAAGGGATGGAGCCCTCATGGAGAACCTCTGCTAGGGCAGTGTGGAAGGGAAATGTGGGTGGGACCCCCTCACAAGGTCCTCACTGGGGTACTTCCTAGTGGAGCTGTGAGAAGAGGGCCACCATCCTCCAGAACCCAGAATGGCAGATCCACTGACAGATTGAACTATGCACCTGGAAAAGCCACAGACACTCAACACCAGCCTGTGAAAGTAGACAGGAGTGGGGCTGTACCTTGAAAAGCCACAGGGGAGGAGCAGTCCAAGACCATGGGAATCTACCTTTTGCATCAGCATGACCTGGATGAGAGACATGGAGTCAAAGGAGATCATTTTGGAGCTTTAAGATTTGACTGCATCACTGGATTTTGGATTTGCATGGGTCCTGTAGTCCCTTCATTTTGGCCAGTTTCTCCCACTTGGAACAGGTTTATTTACCCAATGCCTGTACCTCCATTGTATCTAGGAAGTAACAAACTTGCTTCTGATTTTATAGGCTCATAGGTTGAAGGGATTTGCCTTTTCTCAGATGAGACTTTGGACTGTGGACTTTTGAATTAATGCTGAAATTAATTAAGACTTTGGGGGACTGTTGGGAAGACATGGTTTGTTTTGAAGTGTTAGGACATGAGACTTGGGAGGGGCCATGGGAAGAATGATGTAGTTTGGCTGTGTCCCCACACAAATCTCATTTTGATTTGTAGCTCCCATAATTCCCACATGTCATGGGAAGGACTGTGTAGGAGGTAATGATTCACAGGGGCTGTTCTCATGAAAATGAATAAGCTTCCTGGGATCTGATCTGATGGTTTTATAAGGGGAGTTCCCCTGCACACTCTTTCTTGTCTGCCTTCATGTAAGATGTGACTTTGCTCTTCATTTGCCTTCTGCCATGATTGCATGGTCTCCCCAGCCATGTGGAACTGTGAGTCAATTACAACCTCTTTCTTTTATAAATTATATAGTCTCAGGTATGTTTTTATTAGCAGCATGAGAACAGACTAATACACATATTTATAAGATTCAGTGACTGACCATGAGGTAAAAGAAAAATTATACCTACTTAAAATATGCTCAGTGAGTAATCGTGTTTGTATGTGTGGTGGGGGTGAATGTGTTGTATTTAATTAAAAATATAACTACACTCAAAGTAGCAAAAATACTGAAAGTTTTTGACATTTATGTTACAAAAGGTGAATTAAAGCAGAACTTCCTAGAACAATTTTAAACATCACCCTTCTGTAAGTATAGTGTTGGAAAAGTTTCCAAGACACTGCTATTTGAGGTTTTCTATGACTAGATGAAATTTAGATATAGTAGCTTATGGTTAATATTATCTAAACCCTTATAGTTATAGAGAACTAGTGTATTTATATCCTCACCACTTAAATGATTTCTGTATGTTTTCGGCTGTAAATTTTTAACATATTGATACAAAATACATTTAATTACCAAACATGTAAGAAGTTTTATCAACATGTATACTAACTGAAGAAAGAAAAATGTAATCCAAATCCCACTAATTTTCATGTTAATTTATGTTGTTTTTCAGAGTCGTATGGACATGGTGCTTGAATACAGTATAATAACTTACATTTCAATAACCTTATAAGTAGAAATAATTTTCCAAAGATTGTACCCCAACATATATATTATTACGTGGCTACAACTATTAAAATCATAACCTTTTATTTTTCTATGTGTTCTATAAATCTAAGACATTTACCAAGTTTGTTAGTTTCAGTAGTGTATTTTTTGGCAAACTTATCAGAATGTTCCTAAACACTCCATTTATAAAGTTTATTTTGACAGACCTGATACTGCTAATACTTTTATAGCTACTTTTAGGTTTGTTCTTACAAAACTGAGAAGGCACTGGGGAATAAATGCAATGCATCAAAGCATGAATATTTTAGTACTTTAGCAATTCCTCCTGAGTATATTGCAGAGTACACCAAGCTAAGTGCTATTTAAACCATGTCAAGGAAAAAAGTAGCAAGTATAAGATTTTCTAAACTGATGAGAATCAGCAGCAAGTGCTTTCCTTAATGAAGAGTTATTATAATACAATTGTGTGAATAATGATGGATAAAATGATTATAATATTTTTCACAAAT
The DNA here is from genome assembly GCF_029281585.2 of Gorilla gorilla gorilla. NCBI lineage: Eukaryota > Metazoa > Chordata > Mammalia > Primates > Hominidae > Gorilla > Gorilla gorilla. Next base: position 100,612,853 of record NC_073238.2, on the reverse strand, counting down.
AGGTAAGATAATTTTTGGTTATTTTGGCAGTTTTAGAGGAGATGGTTGTAAATTATATGACATTTTTAAAATTATTCTCATAAGTGCACATGTTCAAACCTGTTCTGTCTGTTAATGGATTCTAGATTTTACACCTGACAGGCATTTAAAGCACAATGATTATTGTTTCCATAATTTAAAAACAGAAACTCTCAAAAGAAAAATAACGGATAACCAGGCTTAACATCAGATTTTTCTGAACCTTGATAGCTTACTTTTTCTTCCCATTTTCCTTTCTTGTTGGATAGCAAACAGAAAATGGGTTTCATTGCAACCCTGAAAAATTCTATCAAGTTTAAAATGTGATGGATAAAAATTAGAAATATTTTATATAAAGTACCTAAAAAGAATAGTAAATCACATGAAATGTAAATACCATTATAAATTTTCTCTTGAGCATATTTTAAATAGGACGATTAAGAGAATTCTATAAAGGTATTTGAGGATATGGAAAAAAGTTAAGTACAAATAAAGACACTTTAACTGAACAAAGATCACATAAGTAGAAATGCCCAGATTTCAATAATAATTCAATATTGAATAACTGTATCATAACATGGATTTTTTCTGAAAATATTAAAACTAGGTTATTTCAAAATAATCAGGCCTAAAAAGAAGCAGTAAGAGCTATATATACACAGTCAGTCAGCCATCACACTTCAAAGCATCTCGGTTAACTGGATGGAAGGTCTTGCTATTAAATTAACTTCTTCAGTTAAAAACAACAACAAAAAGCCAGCAAAAATATATTGCTCATGAGACAGAGAGAGAGAGACTTCTGTTCCTGTTGTGTTGGAGATCGTTGCAGTATGTTACTTTCATACTAACCACATAACAAGACAGACCCACTAAAATATCATAGTTTCTCTGAAACTATCAGAGAACCAATATGCAAAGACACAGAAGTGGACTCATTTACAGAAAGTGATCAGCTTTTCAGACGAGAGTAGATAATTTTGTTCTCATTACTGGCATTGCTGAGAGGAGGCAAACCCACCACAGAAGGAGATAAAGAGAGATGACAGAAGTGCTGAGAGAAATTCCTCTTACATATTCCATCAAAGAACTCTCTATAGGCATAGAAAGCATAGGTCAAGACTAAAGAGAAATAAAATATTTCTCCACTGAAGACAAAGCTAATGGTGGGATATAGAGCACAGAGAGATCTACAGTCTGGAAAGGGGAGGCTCAGCTGTAAAGAACAGAAAGATCTTTGGAGTCTCAGCTTTCTTCAGAATCAAAGTCCCACAGAAGAGAATTTTTTTATCTTATTTGTAAAAACATTTGAACCCAATGGTAAACCCAATCAAATTAAACTTTTGAAAATGCCCAGATTCTACTCAAATACAGATAAGATTGATTCAGCTTCCCACTCAAGTAACCTGGCAGAAGACAGAACATGTTCTTTAAAAAGTTTAACAATATTACTTCCATTTTAAAAGACACATAAATAAACAAGAAAATATAACACATGATCATAAGAAGAACCATCAGTAAAAGCAGACAAAGATGTCTCTGATACTAAAATTATCAGAAAGTGAATTTCAAGTACAATAAAAATGCTATGTAAATATCTACTGAAAATTGTGAACAATATGTATGAAAATATGAGGAGTTCCACTAGAGACATAGAAACCAATTTTAAAAAAATAAAATAGAACAAAACGTTAAAAACGTAAGATCATATATAAAGAATTCATTGATAAAAAAATTTAGATTGGACTCAACAATGAAAAAAAAGACAATGAACTTTATGTCAATAGAAAATATTTATACTGAAAAACAGTGAAATAAGACCAAAAAACAAAACATTTTTAAAAAATGAAATGGCCTAAGCCGGGCACCGGCAGTCTCAGCCACTCTGGGTGCACCTGCATTCTCAGCTACTCTGGAGGCTGAGGCAGGAGAATCACTTGAGCACAAATGTTTGAGGCTTTGGCACACTACAATTGTGCCTGAAGAGGCATAATTAGCCACTGCACTCCAACCTGGACAACAGAGTGAGACCTCATCTCAAAAAAAAAAAAAAAAAAAGAAAAGAAAAAAGAAAGAAACAAATTGAATGACTTAGCTCCTATGTTACTGTGTGGCAATGAAAGAGAAGAGAGAGAAAATTAGACAGGAGAAACAAAGAGATAATTGCTGAATGCCTTCAAAAATTGATGAAGGACTTCCACTACAAAATTGAGAGCTCGGGAAACCCCAAGCAGGATAGATGCAAACACATTCTCTGCAAATACATGTAGATACCCAGATGCAGACATTTGCCAAAACTCATCATCTGAACAACTTAGATTAGTACAGTTTATTTTAAATAAAGTATTTAAATGAAGTCACTTAATTTCTAATATAATAGTGAGAAAGAATAAAGGTGGGATAATATATAAATCCATTAATATTCTTATTCCACTTAGTATGGTAAAATTTCTTAATTCCTATAATATAGTCAAGTTCAAAGGAAATTAGATTCACATAATTTAATTTTTACTGAAGGAAATAACATTTAGAAAAAAATTTGGGTAACAGTGAAAAGTATAGAGGTTGAACTATGTGATACAATCACTTGGTGGTAATGAGTCAATGCCAGGTAAAGAAACAACTATAAAGAAACTCTATAAAGGAGAGGAAGTTAAAGAGAAATGTGGATAAGAGCCGGGCACAGTGGCTCATGCCTGTAATCCTAGCACTTTGGGAGGCCAAGGCAGGCGGATCACGAGGTCAGGAAATCGAGACCACCCTGGCTAACACGTTGAAACCCCGTCTCTACTAAATACAAAAAATTAGCTGGGCGTGGTGGCGGGCTCCTGTAGTCCCAGCTACTCAGGAGGCTGAGGCAGGAGAATGGCGTGAACCAGGGAAGCGGAGCTTGCAGTGAGCCAAGATCGTGCCACTGCACTCCAGCCTGGGTGACAGATCGAGACTCCGTCTCAAAAAAAAAAAAAAAAAAAAAAAGAAATGTGGATAAGAGAGACACAGTTTATCTATTAATATTTCTATTGTTTCCCAGACATGCCATGGTAATATATTTAGATATCTGCCTTGCTGACACTTTGATGAATTAATAAATGCTTTATTTTCTGAATACTGGTATACTTCATTCTTTTTATTCTTTTGAAATTATATTTATTCAAAGCAAATGCTGTCTTTTGATAAGCAAAAGAGTACTAAAAACAGGTGACTTTGAAATAAACCCTTCCATCTAAATTTTATGTGTCTATGACTGCCTTTCTGAAACTTTCAAAAACCTATTCCAGGAAATGCTGCCTAATCAGATGATTAGAACAAATTGAAAGTCAAATTACAGTAGGGAATAAAAAAGTTGACGATTGTCTTATACAAAACATAGTTGTCCACTGCCTGTGTCTGAGCCTGTAATTAGCATTAACCTTTCTTGTGGAAAATCTATTGAGCATTGTTGATACAATATCTGGTATTTATAAGGAACTTCATAAATATTGGTTGAGTTTGATTTTTTATGCATATTTTAAGTGACTCTGCTCTATTTACAGCAATAACCAGAACAAAGGGAAGAGCATCAGTCAGCAATGAACAAGTAAGAACACTTCTGGGGTCCTCCAGAAGGGACATAATGACCTCAGGTTCCACTTTTTATTATTATTATTTTTTATTATTATACTTTAAATTCTAGGGTACATGTGCACAACGTGCAGGTTTGTTACATATGTATACATGTGCCATGTTGGTGTGCTGCACCCATTAACTCATCATTTACATTAGGTATATCTCTTAAGGCTATCCCTCCCCCCTTCCCCCACCCCACAGCAGTCCCTGGTGTGTGATGTTCCCCTTCCTGTGTCCAAGTGTTCTCATTGTTCAGTTCCCATCTATGAGTGAGAACATGTGGTGTTTGGTTTTTTGTCCTTGTGATAGTTTGCTGGGAATGATGGTTTCCAGCTTCATTCATGTCCCTACAAAGGGCATGAATTCATCATTTTTTCTGACTGCGTAATATTCCATGGTGTATATGTGCCACATTTTCTTAATCCAGTCTATCATTGTTGGACATTTTGGTTGGTTCCAAGTCTTTGCTATTGTGAATAGTGCCGCAATAAACATATGTATGCATGTGTCTTTATAGCAGCATGATTTATAATCCTTTGGGTATATACCCAGTAATGGGACGGCTGGGTCAAATGATATTTCTAGTTCTAGATCCCTGAGGAATCGCCACACTGACTTCCATTATGGTTGAACTAGTTTACAGTACCACCAACAGTGTAAAAGTGTTCCTATTTCTCCACATCCTTTCCAGCACCTGTCGTTTCCTGACTTTTGAGTGATCGCCATTGTAACTGGTGTGAGATGGTGTCTCATTGTGGTTTTGATTTGCCATGTCTCTGATGGCCATTGATGATGAGCATTTTTTCATGTGTCTGTTGGCTGCATAAATGTCTTCTTTTGAGAAGTGTCTGTTCATATCCTTTGCCCACTTTTTGATGGGGTTGTTTTTTTCTTGTAAATTTGTTTGAGTTCTGTGTAGATTCTGGATATTAGCCCTTTGTCAGATGAGTAGATTGCAGAAATTTTCTCCCACTCTGTAGGTTGCCTGTTCACTCTGATTGTAGTTTCTTTTGCTGTGCAAAGCTCTTTAGTTTAATTAGATCCCATCTGTCAATTTTGGCTTTTGTTGCCATTGCTTTTGGTGTTTTAGACATGAAGTCCATGTCCATGCCTATGTCCTGAATGGTACTGCCTAGGTCTTCTTCCAGGGTTTTTATGGTTTCAGGTCTAAGATTTAAGTCTTTAATCTATCTTGAATTAATTTTTGTATAAGGTTTAAGGAAGGGATCCAGTTTCAGCTTTCTACATATGGCTAGCCAGTTTTCCCAGCACCATTTATTAAATAGTGAATCCTTTCCCCATTTCTTCTTTTTGTCAGGTTTGTCAAAGATCAGATGGTTGTAGATATGCAGCATTATTTCTGAGGGCTCTATTCTGTTCCATTGGTGTATATCTCTGTTTTGGTACCAGTACCATGCTGTTTTGGTTACTATAGCCTTGTAGTATAGTTTGAAGTCAGGTAGCGTGATGCCTCCAGATTTGTTCTTTCAGCTTAGGATTGACTTGGCAATGCAGGCTCTTTTTTGGTTCCATATGAACTTTAAAGTAGTTTTTTCCAATTCTGTGAAGAAAGTCATTGGTAGCTTGATGGGGATGGCATTGAATCTATAAATTACCTTGGGCAGTATGGCCATTTTCACGATATTGATTCTTCCTACCCATGAGCATGGAATGTTCTTCCATTTGTTTGTGTCCTCTTTTATTTCGTTGAGCAATGGTTCGTAGTTCTCCTTGAAGAGGTCCTTCACATCCCTTGTAAGTTGGATTTAAAATTTAGCAAACCTGCATCAGTTTATTGTAACTGAAATCTTGGACCTTGGGATCTGATGGGCCTATGTGTAAAGTAAGTGCACTATACTATAAGCTTCACATTATTTGCCAATAATAATACTGCAAAAGGTATTTATGAACAACGTAATTTATATTTATTTAAAATAAACAAGAAGCTGAAATTGTTTGCTATTGGAATAGGTTATTTCACAATATCAGTGCACTGTTTATTTCTACATACGGAGCTTATTCTCTTTTTGCTAATCTGAAAAAAATGGATGTTTTTCTTGTACCTTATGGATTTTTTTAAAAATGTTATCTCCATTGTACTATGAGCTTTGAGAAGAGAACTTTATTTATTTTGAGGCGCATTTTATCTGTAGCCTATGGACAAATGACAAATATTCACCAAATAAATGAAGAAATGACTTTGGCAAAAAGTATTTGAAAGTGTCTTTTTATACTGTCCTTCACCAGAGCAAGAATAGATTATTCGAATTCTGAAGAAATAGAGCTTAACTGAATCCTAATAACTCTTTCAAGTATGTTTCAAATCATATCACAGTTTTCTAGATTTACAGACATTCCATGTAGCCAGTCTCAACTCTAGAAATATGTCATATATCAGATCTGTGTGTTTTCCAAATTTGTTGTATTTTTTCTCTTCTTGGATACATTTCCCTATGAGATAATATCAGAATGTTATAGAATTACCGAAGAGATAAGATTTGATGCATACTTATTGTAATTATTTTAAATATATGTGTACTAAGATTCACATATTACTTGATGGTATATATTTAATCTAATAGAGTTTCCTCTGTACTTAGCGTTAAAAAAAATTAAAGTCACTTTTAGTAACATCTTAAAAAAAAACCAAAAACTTCCAACAACTTTTCTTATGTTACTCTTGATGTCCTAGATCCTGAAAATACTGCTGAATTATTCCAATGAAGATTTCAACGGAATTATTTTTGAATTACTAACTCTTAAACTGAAGACAGTCTGTAAAGGATATAAAATAAGAAAAGGGTAAGCACCTGCTTTGAAGTGTAGTTTCAGACAGCCCTGGAGTGGTATTAGTCAGTAATTCTAGTGTCATTGTGAAAGAAAATGTCAATGTCTTCTGCACAATAAAAGTGTAGTGATATTATGGGTTTTTGAAAGACAGTAATGACTGCAGTATTTCATCTAAAGCATGTCTCTAAGAAACTGAAGCTTAACAGAGAGGGTCAGAGATACTGTGAGGATACTAAGGCGCTAAAGACATATTTGTGTATTTTAGTTTTGAGAACACCTTAGATAACTATTTGCTTTTAGTTTTAGATTTATGAAAGAGGAGTAATCTATTTCACTAGTCTGCAGATAAATTGCAGAAAAAAGCATCAAAGCTAACACTTCTAATTTTATATCTTATACAGACTGTCTTCATTTTAACTTAGTAATTTAAAAATATTTCCATTGAAATATTCACTGAAATAATTTAGGAAATTTTTTTAGTCAATATGTTTATGTCATTGTTTATAATGATACTTGCTTATAGCCTCATTGTTGCTTTTACTGAAATTTCAAGAACCAACAGCAAGAAAGTTAGACTGAAAAGAGAAAGAAAGCTTCTTAAAGTCAATGGTAATATTTAATTATTTTTGTTTTTCTGCCAAAAACAAACAGTTTTAGCAATCCTTTGAGGTAGCAGTCTTAATGGGGAATATATCTACCACTTTTCTTTATGGAAATATATTACACATTATGGATATCCAAAATTTCTAGTGGTTATAAAAAGAAATATGCCAGATAAAGTAAAACTGAATTCTATTCACACTTTAATTTTGCTTTTTGCCTTTTTTATGATATCTATAATTTCCTCTGTTTCACAGGTGTTCCATCTAAGAGAGTCTCCTTAAGGCAAGCATAGCTGAAAGGCTTTTTGTTTTAGAGATCATAATGTTGAACACAGAAAAAGATGTGAAGTAAAGATTAGGAGCTTGTTTTATAATGCTTAATATGATTTGGGTTAAAAAATCCTGAAGGCAATACTTTAAATCATCTAGACATAAGTGCCATGGTGAAAGATAGTAGTATATTCTTAATTAAACACATGACAGTAAATTATATACCTTACGAACTGGGTTTATAAAAGCTGCTGGTGAACAATTAGTAAAAAAGCAGTGTAGAATAATAAAATGATGCTCTTCTCTTGACAACTAGCACAAGGTGAAAAGAAGAAAAGGAAGGTAAAGGATTCTGAGTATCTGTTCTTCCAAAATAATAACTAATTGTAAAATCTCACTCATTGTATAATTGATGGGTGTTTCAACATTAGCATTTGTTGAAAAACTAGAGGACTATATTAGAAAAATATTCTATTTTTAGTTTTTACAATAAGAAAAAACAAAATAAGAATGTCATTGGAGATTTATTTTAAAGATTATTTTGTAGACTTTTTAGGTTATATAATGTTATGATATAAAGGAAATTATTTCAATTGGACTAATTCTATTGATCCTGCTTTAATTTTCCCATATTCATTATAGTATTTTTCTTGTACAATGTTAAAATATGATCAATTGAGATAAAACAATCCATCTATGTCTCAGAGTTTAGAGGGGTGTGTGTGTGTGTGTGTGTGTTGGTGTGTGTGTGTGTGTGTGTGTGTGTATGTGTGAAAAATTACAACTAAGTCAAAGATTTTTTTTATTATTGCAAAGATCTGTGCATAGTATTTTGTCATTTGGCCTGTGCAATACACTTAAAGGATTCACTGGAATGTACTTATAGGTACTTGTAATAGGTGAAGAATTTATGTAAAGTTAATTGGCAGCCCCTAATCTTCAGAGTATTCTAAACAATTCCTTCAGAATAAACAGTTCCTCACATATTCTCCTTAATGCATCTGCCTTGACAGCATTTGTATACACTGTAGGTCAATAGATGGCATCAGTTTAAACTATAATTCTCCTCACAACAACTTACAATTTAGTTACCATGAAAATTATATCCTAAATGGATGCCACCATACTTATAAGCCCTATGAAGAGTCTCAGAGTCTCCCTTATACTTGGAATCATTCTGAGAAGAAAATCTACTCTCCCTATCAAGATCTTGTTTTTCCCAGCCATGTTGAACATGTAGAATGCCCTTCTAATATACTCGCATTATGACTTAAGACTATCACCTGCTCTATCTTGCTTAGCCAAAATATAATGCCTAATCCTGTGAACAAATAATATCTCTCTCATATTTTGTCACCAGGATTATGTGCAGAAAAAGATTAGTAACTAGCGACCTCATTTAGAGAAGGATTAGAACATATATGAAGAAAAACATAATACATCCTGCCATAAGAACATATGTAGAAAGTCACATAGCAAGCATCCTATTTCATTCATTCATTCATTATACTGTCATTGAAAGAATTAGCATTAAGTACCTACTATGTCCTAGGAATTTAAGTCACTTAAAGCTGTAAATGTTATGCCTTACATAGAACATTCCTTACCCAATTTAAAATTTTAAGATTACAAAGTTATGAAATTATTTTGCTGGATAAATTTCTAATGGCTTTTACATTGATCTTTTTAGTTCATATACATTTTATTAGGTAATGATTGAAGCAGAAATGTAGCCTTGTTTTTATTTCATTTTGTTAACAATTTTTATTTCCAGTTTAGTAAAACTGACTAAACAGTACTTCCAAACCATTTGTTAAGTATTCTGTTATTTTCCTAACAATAAAAAATGTAATCTTCATTGTACATATATACATAAACATATATTAACACACTATATATATAATATATACACACACACACACACACTATATCTAGATGATAGAGTGCAATGGTTATAGGCTCAAATTCTGAAGCCAGGTTCCCTAGGCTCAAACCTTGGTACATATATGCTAAGTCAATTTGGTTGGTTATTTAGCTTTTGTGTGCTTCTTTTTCCTCATCAAAATATTAAAAGTATAAGAAATAACTCTTGTCAGTGCTATTTATATAATTTAGTTAATATATAAAAATATATAGGATAGTCTCTGGTAGGTTAAATTAAATAATTAGGTATATTTCTAGATTCACATAAATTTATTTATTCCCAGCTTTTAGTTCTGTTTTTTTCATGTGTTCACTTAATTTTTATATCTGTAAGCTTAGCCCTTCCCCTTCTCCTTTTCCTTCTTTTTTTTTGCAAATTTATTTGCCAATCTAGCATGTTTACACCTCTAGTTAAATGTCATGATCAATTCCCCTATTCATATTTACATGGAAATCATATATTAATTTCGAAAGAATTGACAATATGTAATATTGGTTTCAATAATCCAGAAACATGAAATGTTCTAAATTATTCCAGACATTCTTCCCCGTTCTTTAAGTAGCTTTATTAACTGGGCTCCACTGTGCTGCCTTGGGGAATCTGGACCTGCACAGACATTGTGTTGCAGCTCCAGAGAAAAACTGTACTAGCGAAATAAATGAACTTAAACAATTTCAGAAGAAGGCACAAAATCATATAAGCCTACACCTAGGTAGGTTTAAATAAATAATTACACAATTATTTTATTTCATTTTTATTGCATTTTAATCATTCTTATGATATAATTCACATCCTATAAAATTCAACTTTCTATTGTATAAAATTCAGTGGCTTTGGGTAATTCACAAATTTGTGCAGCCATCACCATTACCTAGTTCTGGGACATTTTCATCAGTTCCAAAAGAAACCCTATATCTTTTAGGAATCATTCCCCATTCTCTCAACTTCCAGCCACTGGCTACAACTCCTATCTACTTCTGTCTACTACCTTCTCTAGGAATTTGCCTACTCTGGACACTTTATATAAATTGAATCATACAATATTTTTCCTGTTGTGTTGATTTTTTCCACTTACCATATTTTGAAAGTTCATCCATATTGTAGCATATATCAATATTTTATTCATGTGTGTGTGGCTGAATAATATCCCGTTGTACGGCTATACCGTATTTTTTTAATGTATTCATCTGTTGGTGGGCATTTGAGTTGCTTCCACGCTTTGGTTATAAGGAATAATGCTGCTATGAGCATTCATGCACAAAACCTTGTGTGTTCTTCTTCATTTCTCCTGGGTATGTATCTAGGAATGGGTCTAAGTCAAACTCTGTTAACTTTTCAACCCATTTTCATTTGCCTAGAGAACAGTCACCAGTAGCGCTTGCAGTGGCAGCGTTTACCCTGAGATAACACACAAGATTTGATATAAGAAATTCTTTTGCCACCTTCTAAATATTACAGTGCTGAACTCCTACATCCTGTTCAAAAAGGACAATCCTGAGCACACCATGAGCCAAGTAAAATTCAGACTGATGTTGATTGAAAGTATGCTGGAAAAGCATCACAAGCCAGGACATCAATGTCTTCGAGGTCGTCCATGCTCTGATGATGTCACACCTCTTCGCCTCTCTAGAAGACATTTCTCTGAGAGCACAACACCAAAGTCAGGGAAATGGAATCCAAGTGGTCCCCGCAAAGTTTTCTGCCCACACAATGACAAGGATGGCAAGAAGATCAGAGAGAAATGCAATATTTTTGTGCAGCATGTGATGTTCTGCTTTGTGTTGTTCCTCGCTTTGAAACTTACCACGTGTAAAAAAAAATTAAATACCAGTCATCATCTACATTTCTGTTACAAAAGGATTAGAGACAAGTCATGTTTATAAATAACTCCAAGAACAGTTTTTCTCCTTTATTTTCACATTAAAATTCAGTCAAATTTGCTTCAGCCTCAAAACGTGTGTTTATATAAACTTAAATGAACACTGGAAGTGAGCTGCACTTTCTTCTAAACAGGAAATGAGTTTTAAAGAACTTCCAAACTGTTCTTCAATGATACTGCATCATTTTACACGCCCACCAGCAATATATGAGCCTTCCACACAATTATTTTATTATGTTTAGTGTTAGGTGTTCAATAATTTTCTTTTCAGTTTGAATAATTTTCCATAACATTCTCTACCCAATTATACCAGCCTTATTAGAACCATAATATTTTTGCATATCTAACATTTAAAATATATTATGCCTTCTCTTTAGATGTAGAGGTTTCCAAATTAATATTTTAGATCTATGTATAGCATATTCTTTTCTCTGAGTGCTTAAATGATTCATTATGTTGTGACATACACTTGGGACTTTAGGTGAGGTTTCAGTTATGCTCATAATTTCTCCTTCTTCCTAGTACAATGCCTACTTTTTCCCCACTTTCTTCAATTTATTTATAATTTCCCATTTCTATCTTTTCCTACTTACAAAGAAAGGGAAATAATTATCAGTGTTTTATAGTCATTCTAAAAGCAACAGAATACTCACATATGTCTACACATGATACAGCAACTGGGCTGGAATGTGCTCCCTTGGGGAACCTGGACCTGCACAGACATGGTGTTGCAGCTCCAGAGAAAAACTGTGCTAGTGAAATAAACGAACTTAAGCAATTTCAGAAGAAGGCCCAAAATTACATAAATCTATACCTATGTGAAAGTTGCATATGTTTGATCAAAATAACAAAGTTTACTGTAAAAGGGAAACCCATTCATATGAATTAGGAATTAGTTGCCGATCATCACAAACCTTGCAACTTCAGTTGTTTCATTAGATCTTTTTTCTCTTTTAAATACTTTCAGGTTAGTAAAGTGCTGGGAAACTACAAAACTAGATTCTTGTAGAATTATCAAAACTATAAAAATATAGAAATGGAAGCCCTTGGAGGTGTAAAAAGAACAATAACCATTTTTGTTTTAGATTTGCTTTTAGTTTTATATTTACAGTAATATTGTGCATATGTTTGATTTTGTTAGCTTTTTAAAATGTGTATAATAATTAGAATCAGAGTCATTTGGTTTGAAATTTTAAAGAGATACAAGACTTTGCTAAATAATTGCATTATCAATGCATAGGTATCTGGGAAAGATTAGTACATTTAATCAATAATTATTATTTAACAAATTATGCATTATTTAGGAAAATTTTAATTCTTTTGCATTTAAATAAATGTTAATTACTTCAAATTCATGTTTGATTATTCAGTGTTATAAATCAAGGCTTGATAGTAATTAGTGTTTTTCTTTTTCTTTTTTTCCCTTGAATATTTACTTCATATATTTCTGACAATAGATAATCCTGAGATCATACCACAGCCCTTTAATGGCATATTGCATCATCTTCCTAAATCAGAAGAGCTAGAAATTATTTAAAAAAACATAGAAAATGTTTTTTCAAAAGTCTCTGGGCTATGGATTTTGAGGCCATGTTTGTGTTTTTGTTTTGTTTTGGGAAACGGATTCTCACTCTGTCACCCACGCTGGAGCGCGGTGGCGCGATCTCAGCTCACTGCAACCTCCGCCTTCCAGGTTCGATTCTCCTGCCTCAGCCTCCCAAGTAACTGGGACTATAGGCGTGTGTCAGCACACCTAGCTAATTTTTTTGTATTTTTAGTAGAGACGCAGTTTCACCATGTTAGCCAGGACGGTCTCGATCTCCTGACCTCGCGATCCACCCACCTAAGCCTCCCAAAGTGCAAGGATTACAGGTGTGAGCCATGGTGCCCGGCCATGTTTGTTTTTTTAACTTTACTGTATCTTCACACTCCAAGTTCTAAGAAGACAGCAAATGTACCATTTTAGCTTATTCTCGTGTACCCAAACACACAGGAAACAGACAGCCTTTTTTTTTTTTTTTTTAACTTTTCCTTACTAACCACAGTAGTGCACTCTCATCAACAGGGAATCTGTTCCAAGCCCCCAGTGGCTGCCTAAAACCACAAATAGTACCTTACCCAATGAGACTATGTTTTATGTTTTCATTTTAAAATATTCCTCTACACGTTAACTATCTATTAACCTGTTTTTTAAAATATTTAAGGTTAATGCCTTAAAACTGCTGGATGGTGGCCTATAAAGACCAGATGTGACTTTGTGTTTTGCATTTCTTCTGAAAAATACAAGTTGAAACTGGCACCCCTTTCTTTAATAGATTTTCTACGTAGTGTGTTTATAGCAAAAGCACGCTATAGAAGTTGTCATGATTAAAATCCGGTAGATAAATCTCTTTCAGACCAAATCTCATAATAGGCAATGAATTGTGAATGCATGTATGAAAGTAGCTATTCCTTTTTTCTACTTCATATAAACTAGAAATCAGTACTAGATTTTTCTGATGCTTCAATTAATTAAGTATATAAAAACATTTTCTGCTTGCATCATGTCAAGGAAAAGGACTGAAATGTAATATATTGGATGTACGCTAATGTTTTCAAACTTTTAAGAAGGAAAAAATATTGTCCAGTGTTTCAAAATATCTGAACACAAAATCCTGAGTAAACTCTATACTTAAGGACTTATCAGCAAATTGAGAAAGCACCATATAATTAGAAGAAAAGCTAAAAGAATGTAGTGTCATAGGCATACCAGGATCACAAATATTTGCGCTGATGGTCCTCTGTAACTTAATCTCCCACAAGGCACATTTTTCTGCCAACCCCTTCCTCCCAACCATAGCTGGATGGGTCAAAGAAAGCATTTTATTATGTGTATGAATATCCATTGTCTTTTTAGCAACTGGATAAACATTCTGGTGTTTCTTTGTTAGTTTGTTTTTAGACTGATCTCTTTGTTCACTCAGCCTCCAGTACCTCTTACTAGATAAGCTATATGCCTCATGGTCTCTGTGATGTGGTCATATAATCTGTTGCCACTGACGTGAAGAATTCAAACTTCTAAGCTTCTGTAAAATCATAGTTCTAAGAAAGTTAAAAAAAAAAAAAAGATATCTGGTAAGAACTTATAAAGCTGATGTTACTGTCAAGGGAGGACTATCAGGGCATAACCAAGCCAGGAAAATGATCAGAATTTCAGCAGCTCCAGCTTGGTGGAGAGTAGCACAAGGGGCCAGTGATCTGAGCTGAGGTTCTTCCTGAAGAACCTCATTAGGCTGAAGGTTAAAAAAGTTTTGATTATCAGAATTTGTAGTATTCAGAGTGAGTCCATCAGAAATCTATGCTGTAACTTTGAGATGTTTACTTATAAAAAAACATGTCTAGATTAGATATCCTGAAAAAAGATAATTTTTAAATTTTGCATTTTTTAAATCCATGATGGATGATCCTATTAAATATTCTGGTCAGTAAATATGTGTGTTTTAGAGAAGAAAAATCTGAGAATGCTAGATGTAATTAAGTTACATCAACCTTAATATTTAAACATAGTCATGTACATATATGTGTGATTTTAATTGTAACATGCTCTCTCACTCAGCTGGACATTCTCTTTGGCAGGAACACATGACTGAAAATTTAAAGCCTTCATTAGAATATTTCAAGGTTTTACCATTGGTGATAAATAAAATGATAAATTCAAAATCTTTTGAGGTGGGCAAAGTGAGGGGTGGGTAGGAGATAATGTTTTACCCAGTCCATTTTATTTTCTAATACAGACATATCTCTATGCTAACAGAAAATAAGTATTTTATACCAACAGTTAAAATCTATTGTGAGCTTATGCCAGGCTCTGTATTATGATTAAAGTTACTCTATTTAAAATTAAATCCAACTGAACACCACAATGATTCAAAAAGTAGGTACTATACTATTTCCATTTATAACTAAGAAAGCGGGATTAGTTGCCAGAGTGATTAATATTTCAAAGTTACATTAAGTTATACCTCAGAATAAAAATTATGAAGTTATTTGTAGCTCTTAACTACTACTTTATAGTTCCACTTTTAACCACTGCACAATGCCATCTTGTATCTGTAGAGTACTATGCGCCCTTGATTATTCAGATGTCTATAAACTATATTGTTCAGGGTTTGCCTGAGACCCACATGCCAGCACCCATCATGATCCTGGGCAAACAAGTTGGTCATTCCACAGAGGGCAGAGTAACGTGGAAATTAAAACAGTGCAAATTCTTAAATCACACTGACCTGGACTTGCTTCCAGACTTCAAATTAATTTTTGTGACATTTGGAAAATAATTTTCTAAGCCTTAGTTTTCTTCTGTAAAATTATCATAGAAAATTCTATATAACCTAGAGATATTTCAGGAAAATAATGAAATAAATGCATGCAAAATTCTTTTCACAGTGCCTGTCACCCAGTAAGTTTAAGTTAGTATTATCATCATGGGCATATTCAAAAAAACAAGGCTCACATATATTAAGTAACATCAACAATTATACAGATAATTATTAAATTTTTGAAAAATAAAATTTTTTATCAGAGAATTCTGAAATCACTTTAACTCAACGGCAACCCTTTAGAAATAATTTGTGGATATTTTCAGATTTTCAAGTCTTGAAAAGGTTTAATCTTTCCAGGCACATTTTCTTTTTGCCAAAAATGTTTTGAAAAGAAAATTATTCCTTTTGTTTTATGAACTATATTACCAATGTTCACAAAAATAATTTTTTTCCTTGGGCCAGAGTTAGCATATTTGAGGTTATTAGAAATGTCCTAATCATTATTATTTATAAAATGTTGAAAAGTATGCCTTTGGTATTAAGAAAAGTTGCAGCTCGTGAGCAATTTCAAACTGTCCTCATGTGCAATTATTTCTTGTCTTAGTATTGAGATAATATTTGCTATTAGCGTTGCTTGAGACGCAAGAGTAGGTGGAGACACTAGCATTGTAACTATGTAGGACCTAAATCCTCATTGACATGTTTATCTCAACTGTTAAAATCATGTAGTTCATCTTCCTCACTCACATTTCTGGGCTTGGCTAATAGTCATCTAGTATCTCCTTCTCTGTGTCCTTTCTACAACAGAAAATAATAAATTAAACTACATTCCTTTGAAACTAGAATTCTGGATATAGAGTCCTTTGCAGTGAAATGCACTGGCAGGAGATTTGGAAGATGAAGTAAAACAGAGGCTATATTCTCACTGCTGTTTTGGTCTCAAATGAGGTGGAGACATTGGTGAATGAAAAGCAATTGTGGTACCCAGTCTCAGCATTTCTGTGCCTGATCACAGGCTTTCCTACTGTAGAATAACAGAATCAGGGACACAACTGTGGTACTTTGACTTTCACTCAACTCTTCGGCGATAGCCCCTGCTTTTCATTCTTTTAGTCATTGAAATCATTTTTAAGCCTCTCATTGCCTGTACTGAAACCCTTTCCGCTTTAAATGTCTAATGACTTTTGTTTTCTGTACAAAATTCAGACTGATGCTCTCAGTCTTTCCCCATCAATCTCCTTCAGGCTTTCTGAAACAGCATGAACCATTGACAATGTGTGCCCAATATCTCCCCTTCTTATTGGCCATGTTTTTTCAGTGGGTCATTTTCCATTCAAACTTGCACTGCCTTTTTCCTCACCAATTTGGTTCCCTGTAATACTTTCCTAGAACACAGAAAACGTTTAACATTCACCCGATTCTTCTGTCTTCTCCCTTCTCTAATTTTAAGAGCTGTGAAGAGGTCAGTGCAACTCTACACTTCATGATCCACATGTATCTTCTTCCACATGCTTTTTTTCAATTATGAGTATCTTTTGAATCATGCCAGTAGAATAAAAACCTTCAAGAAGAGAACATATCATAGATTTAAAGCCATGAGGGATTATGGATGTAATGGTTTATATGGTCCCTCTGCTTACTTTTCCACAGGTTTCTAAAGAAATGCATATCTACATGGGTAGCTATCCCTCTTATCTGTTTTTCTATTCTACTTTATTGCCATCAATATGATTAAAATTTTATTATCTTCAGGCTTAAGTAGTGTCTTAATCTGTAACCCTTCTCCTTGCCTTCAATCTCTCTCTTCCAAAATTGCTAAAATCTCCATGTTACAGCACAAATCTGATAAAAATTCAAATGCTAAGCATTTGCTTAAATTAATCCAAACATATTCAAGGTCCTTCATAGTAGGAACCAACTCATATTACCAGTAATACCTCTTGTAATCTCTCTTTACCCCAAGTAATCATATACAACTTTATTTCCCCACGTCCACGCTATGGTTTCCAATATCCCACAAGAAAGTAAACTTGTATACTTTTACATTTAAAAAGTGATCCATAAAATAAACATAGTGACCAATATTTAAAATTGTTTGAGACATTAATTATCCATATTTGCTGGAGCTACATCTTTGAGGAGAGAGATTTGTTTATCTCATATTTGATTACTGGTTTTCTTTTTTTTTTTTTTTTTGAGACGGTCTCACTCTGTCACCAGGCTGGAGTGCAGTGGTGCAATCTGGGCTCACTGCAACCTCCACCTCCCGGGTTCAAGTGATTCTCCTGCCTCAGGCTCCTGAGTGGCTGGGATTACAGGGGCATTCCACCACATCCAGCTAATTTTTGTATTTTTAGTAGAGATGGGGTTTCACATGTTGGCCAGGATGGTCTCAATCTCCTGACGTCGTGATCCACCCGCCTTGGCCTCCCAAAGTGCTGGGATTACAGGCGTGAGCCACTTCACCCGACCAATTTTCTACATATTCTTTAGGCTTATATGGACCATGAAGACTTCCATGTCACCTCTGCATAATTTTAAATTCCCTCTGAAATTTATTGGCAGTTAATTTCTTCTAACATTTATTTTATATAACTTTGCCGCTGTTACATTAAATGCTAAGATTTCTCAGTAGATAAACAAATAATATTGATTTTTGTTTTCCGAAGTGCTTATGTCTGTCTATAGAATATTGTATTATTCATGCAATTCACAATTTTGCATTGACTTTCTAGTTTCAATGGCCCAAATTATTTTACACAGTTTTTCTGAGTCCCAGCTATCTACTAAGAAATTATGTCATTTGCTTCTACATGATATTACAGTATTGGTCTCCATACCAATATTTTAAAATTCCTTTCTGAGATGATTTATTATAGATCTGGTGTGGCTTTTATATTATGTTTAGTTTTCCTATGTTTTAGTAATTTTAAGAGATGAGTTTTCTTCTTTCTTTTAGTTGCTATTCAGTTTCTACTGTTTCTTATAGGTGGTTTCAGTGTAATATGTAAACATCAGAAAGTGCATCATTATTAAATAAATCCTCTATTCAACTTTTAGCTATAGGATTTATAGTCTGCGCTTAATGAAAACCTATTGGCTAAATCTCCTAGAATTAAAAATAGTCGCACTGATTTAATAACTAAAGAAAAATGTATACTAATTTATTATTTTTGCTAATTACTATTAAATAACTTCATTTACTTTCTAATTTCTGTCATAACCATTTAAATATATTTTTAAATCTTTTTTAAGATTCTCAACATTGCCATCTGGTGGAGAAGTGGGTTTTTTTTGTTTTGCTATGCTTGCTGATGTATTTTTTTCAGTTGATAAATAAAAATTACATACATTTGTCATGTACAATAAGTTTTGAACTATGTGGAATGGATAAGTTGAGCTAAATAGCACATGCATTACCTCACCTCTTTATCATTTTTTTGGTAAGACTTGGAATCTACTCTCTTAGCAATTTTCAAGAATACAATTCATTGTTACTAACTATAGTCATCTTGTTGTAAAATAGATCTCTTGAATTTATTCCTCCTATCTAAAAGAAATTTTCTATCCTTTGACCAACATCTCCCCAGCCTCACTGCCCCAGCTCCTGGTAACCACTGTTCGACTCTATTTCTATGAGTCCAACTTTGTTAGATTCCACCAATAAGTGAGATCATGCTGTGCCTGGCTTATTGTAGAGCTTTTAATTACAATCTTTGTAAAAGTATCATTTCATATATATGATATTTTAAAATATCAAAGTAGAAAAATGCCTCATAATTTAGATATTTTTAAAATTTTATAATGACTTTAAAATTTGAGAATAATCACATACATACATAAATCATTAGCAACCTATATTTTTATATGATAGATACACACATATATCAAATTTGTAGAGGGTATGTGTACATACATATACACACATATGTAAGAGTATATGTATATATATATAATACATACACATATATGCAGTATGTATTTATATGTTTACATGAATTTGAATATGTAGATAAACAATATTTTTCAATTGAGAACACAAATTTAAAGTAGTATTTTCAATTGAGAACATGAAATCAAAATAATATTTTCAATTGCCTGCAGACTGTGAACCAAGCAAAATTGGTGGTATCAGGCATATGCATAAAACATCTACTCCTTGATCTGTTGATGTCCGAAACTGAGCCTGCTGTAACGCTTTAGAAGACACAGTGCAATTTATTGAAGGTTGCAAGGAAGTGATATTGGTTTCACAATCAATAACTATTGATGAATTGATATAATTTAAAAACCAAATATGTGAAACATTTAAAAAATATTAGCCAATCTCTTAATGGTCTATTCCCTGATTTTGTAGACACTAGGGGTAACTTGGAAGTTTCATAAGGCATTCTCTTTTATCGAACATAGAACCATATATTGCCTTGCTTTGCCATGTCTATGATAGCTCTTATCCAGCAGATGGCAGCACTTGCAATATTATGACATTAAGAAAAAATTATTAAACTCATTTAAACAATAAATACAAATATTTAATTTCTATCAATATTTATAAATGTACAAATACTTATGTGTTTATACATTTTATTTTATTAACCCTATAAAAATAACATATAGCAAACGCAACTTACTGAAATATTTAAGACACATTATTCACGACAAAAAATACTGACAGAAATATAAAATCTGCACTAATAAAGTCACAGAATGTAAGGAAATCCAGTTATGCTCACCAAGTTTAGAATATTTTTGTATTTAAAATAAAAATAACATATTGTTTATTTGTGTAGTACTTTCAAAGAACCTATCACTTGGTGTGCATATTAAGCTTAGATTACCTCCAAATCTCACTAAAACTATTTGCTTGGTGAATGACATTTTAAAACTAGATGTCTTCAATTATTTTAAATAAAATGATTTATTCATCAGTACATATCACTTAACCACAATTGAGTAAAACCTTCTAATTTCCTTTAGAAATAGTTTCACATATGTTAAATTTCACATAATATAAAACATCAAACTAAGAACCCATGCCTATAAAATTTTTCTGTATTTTATTAATTCCAAAAATAAGACTTTTCAATATATGTATCCTTCTCTCCAAATTAATATATGCTTGCAGGAAAAGCATTTCAATTGGTTAGAAATATGTGATATTGAAAATTAGATGGGTGAAGCAAGTATCTTTATTTTGGCATTCTTAGTGTCAGTCAAAAAATCAGAAATTCTTCCAAATATGTGGAATTTATCTGGGATTTAGAAGTGAGAATTAAAACATAAGATGCACAGCTATGTCATGCCACAAACACATCTGAAGAGGGGAGAGTAAAGGGAAACTTTCATTGGCAAAAAGTGAAATTCACATAAACTGCTTGGAAACAGAGTTCATTGGTTTCACAGAGTCAGTGACAGAGTTAGTACCAGTTCATTGGTGGAGATGCCATTACTGGGTAGGTGTTCTTTCAAGTCATCTGGGGTTAGTTTAGAAAGTCCTTGAGACAGTCTTTGTCTCCAACATACAAGCATGAACCCTCCCCTTTTTCTCTCCTGGCTTTGACTAAAAAGGATTTCGTCCTAGTATCTGCAAGTTTCATATTAGTGATATATACCAACTAACAAAAGAAAGAGCAATGACTAAAAACTTCTAAAATCTAACAATACATACTGGAATTTAAATATTCTTAAACTTAACTAATATGTGAATTAAGACAAGTTACCCACTTTGTCTTATTCATATCCCAAGCCACTGCATCCTCCAAGTACCTGTTAATTTCTAGTGTTTCACTGATGCTTATAAAACAGTCAATTAATGTTACTCAAACAATCTCCTTTTCCTCTCCTTTTGTAGCTTCTGATTGCCAATGTCCTCTCTATTACATTGAGATTATCTCATTATTGCCAGAGGCTGCCTATGTCTTTGCTGTTTAAGCCCCAGAGGAGTTCAGTATCCTGTTTAAAAATGGACATTTCTCCCTTTTGATCCAGACTTTGTCACATATTAACAAGCAAACAAATCAGTATAACCTGTGAACTTCCCACCCAAAACTTTGTATCATCGAGCTCTCATTGAAGACAGCTTCTTGACAATTTGCTTATAATCTCTCTATCCACAGATCAACAATTAACACCCCACCCCCTGACACACAAAATTAAACCTAAAGGCAACATGAGTTTGGGTTCATTCCGTGTGCCGTAACGACTCAATTGTCTTCATCACTTTTTCTCATCAGTTACAGTATACATCCTGACTTGGGCATAAAGTTTTCTCTACCATGAAACAAAACTGAAAATGTTCTCCAATTGTCATGCTTCAACAGATATAACCAAAAGATTCTAAATTCCTTTATGTAAAACTCTACCTACAAACTTACACATTTAGCGCTGACCTCTAAAAGATCTCTTGACCCTAGTCAATCTTTTTCATAACTCCATAAAACTAGTTAGTATAATTTCACAGTAGCTAATATAATTGTTTTCATTCTATGTAAGATGAACACTTTGTTGATAGGTCAGTTAATATTTCCTCTTGATTACCCTAAATTGCCACATCAATCATTACTTAATTACAGGTACATAAAAATCCATACAATTAGTATGAGTAGCAGGGGTTTTCTCACTCTCTAACTCTTTGAAACAGTACCACTAGGGAGAAAGTCACTGTCAGGTACTAGGAAGCATCTTAGAATGTATGTTGTTTTTTTGCTAATGAATTAGACTGTGATAGTCGTACAGATATTAGCAGAAACTATGAAGCTCCTGGGTCAGAAACAACGCAGTTTACTACTCATAGCTAGAGCGGTACTCAGGATTAAATATTTTGCCCTTTCCCGAAACAAAATTCATGCAGGGTAATGAAATGAGGACCAGGTATTTCCTGCACACACAGTGTGAATTGTTATAAAACACCCATGATGGAAGGCCCAATCTTATGTGAGCTCTCTTGGCCAACTTGCCTATCCTCCCATTCAGTGAAAAGACATTATCTTTATTACCTTGGAATGTCATTCAAATCTGCTACAGGGAAGGAGATATTTCTATTTTTACTGTCCTAGAATGTAGGCAAATCTGTTCCAGGTAAATAAGTCATCTCTATCTTCCAAGGCTATCCGTTTGTCAGAACAGTCTTGAAAAGATAGTCTGGAAGACATCCGTTGTTAATGTCTAGACATGTATATACATTAGAGACACATGGATGTCAATCATTTCTTTAAAATAATATGAAATTACCCCCATTTTTTGTATCACTTTGTTTTCTTTGAGTGCTGCCCATAACAAATAATCCTAAAAGAGGGAGATTTTTCAAAAAAATGTTTATTATTGCTTATGGTTCTGTGGATTGTTTGGGCTGACCTAGGCAATTCTGTTACATATGCTGTTGGCTGGAATTGTTCATGCAGCTGAATCTAGCAAAAACTCTCCTGTCCTTGGAAGATTCAAGGCGGTTTTGCTTATATGTCTAACATCTCAGCTTGTTAGGCCTTGGTCTCTAGCAGGAGAATGAAATGGCTTATATAGTATCCAAGCCCTGTGGAACAAATGTGAAAGCTGCAAGCTTCTTAAAACCTAAGTCTGTAACTAACTTCCAAAATTCCAGTGATGAAAATGCATTTAAAGTATAGCTCAGACTCAAAGCATGGGGACATTAATTCTACCTCTTGATGGCGTGTAAGGATGGAAAGATTTGTTGGTGGCCATATTTTCTGACATTCTAGCATACCTTGTCATTATGTGCTATTTTGGGTAAGTGTGCAATTTGTACCCTTATTAATGCATTCACATTTGTGATAGATGAAGTAAATGGTAAGCAGAAAATAATAAGGATGTTCTGGGATTTTTAAAAATACAATATTGACTTTTTGACAGCTTGGCCTCAAATGTTTTAAAACAGATATATGTGAGTTTATAATTTTCATATTAAAAGAGTGATTATTAATGTTTGACATTTTCCTAAATTGGACTTACACTGTGTTACTCATATTAGAATGAAGTGCTCTGCTAAATTATTAAAGTAAACTTTATTATACAGATCATTTGTCTCACTTTTACTAAAAAGAAATAAGTAAAATAACCTTTATTTAAGTAGTCAGAATTGACCAAAAATGTTTCATCATTACTATTTTAAAATCAGGTAGCTTCACCTCAATTTGTAAATTTCAGTTGAATTTTCATTACATAAATTAAATACATTTAGTAAACCCATTCCATCAACATTACTTAATTCTACTTCTTACTCTGAATATATCCTGTATCTGTGGTTCCCAAACTGTGTGTTGAGTGTACCACAGTGAAATTTTAGGGGTGCAATAAGACATTTTATATTTTCAAATGAAACACAGAAATACTCAACATCTGTCATATATTATACAAAATATTAACTCAAGGTAACTTAAAGTTTCAATGTTAGATAATTCTGTATTCCTTTTAATTATATCACATCTCTACAAAGCTGGAGTTTTGGCACTTACTGTCAAAGAATGCACGTGTTACCAGAAAGTGGTCCTGATTCGGACCCCAAGAGAGAATTCTTAGATCCCATGCAAGAAATAAATTGGGATGAGGCCACAGAAGAAAGTAAAAGCAAGTTTATTAAGAAAATAAAATAATAAAATGGTGGCTACTTCATAGGCAGAGTAGCAGCATAGGCTGCTTGACTGAATATACATATGGTTATTTATTGATTATATGCTAAACAAGGGGTGGATTATTCATGAGTTTTCCAGGAAAGGGATGCAGATTTCTCAGAACTGATGGTTCCCCCTCTTTTCAGACCATATAGGGTAACTCCCGGACATTGCAATGGCGTTTGTGAACTATCATGGCGCTGGTGAGAGCGTGTTTCAGCATGTTAATGTATTATAATCAGCGTATAATGAGCAGTGAGGACGACCAGAGGCCACTTTCATTGCCCTTCTAATTTTGGCACATTTTGTCTGGCTTCTTTACTGCATCCTGTTTTATCAGCAGAGTCTTCTGATTCTGTCTTCTGCAAGAATCTATATTATTATCTTTAAAGCAAAGCTTATTCTTAGACTAAGAATATTTTGCTCTTAAGATATCATCAGGACATTCCCTGGCTCTATTAAGTCCCGGGTCTGTTCAGTAAACATTATTAACCTATTTCCTTAACTGCGAATATCCTGTTGACTAAGAATGCCCATCCTCCTAGGAATACAGCCCAGTAGGTCTCAGCCTCATTTTACCGAGCACCTGTTCAAGATGGATTTGCTCTTGTCCAAATGTCTCCGACGCAAGTACTGTGGAAAGTCAATGTGCGCTATGAACATTACAATTATAACTAATTATTGGCTTTCCATTTGGTGTTCAGGAAAATAAAATAATCATCTTTTATTCACTTTCTCTCATATTATCTAATGTGGTCATTTTAATCATTCAGAAATAATAAAGATATTTTCTTTAGGATATTTATGATAAATTAGATAAATTTTTTTAATAATCTGAATGATAGTCTGTCAAATGTTTTATTATTCTGGTCTAATGTGACAGGTTACAATTCAACCATTCGACCATTACACTTCAGTTAGGCAAACAATAAGTAATTTATAACTTAATTCCTCTTCCTTGAGTCTTCCTCCCCTTTGGGTATCCCTATGTTGGTGAATGTTTGTGTGTGTGGGTCGAGAGGGGCACACCAAGAACCACATGTTAAACTTTCCAGTCAATGGAATCTCAGATTCCCATTAGTCTTTGTTACAGATTATCTCATCTATTCTATTTCCAGACTGGCTTTTAATGAGATATACAGATTCTATTTGGCCTAATAGGGAACACCATGCAGGAATCTGCTGCTGCAGTAATACAAATTTCTTTACACCCTGACTTCTTTGTCCTGATACCAGCCTACCAGCTCTCCTCTCACATCCAAGATCATTCAAGTTCTCCAGTGAAAAGGAGGATGGCATATTAGATTTATCAAAATATCTGCCTCTCCTGTCACCACTGAGTCAACATTCCAGACACAATGCTCCACACATTTTTGAACAGGAAAAACTATGAGAAAGGGGCTTCTTCCAGAGTTCAAAATAGAGATGGTAGAAAAACACCCTTGCCCTTAGGATTCCATTCAGTCTCCTTAGTACATTCTTCTACATGACCTGGGGACACAGAAGCAAGTCAGGGCACATTTGTCTAGACATCTACTTCCTTTCCAGATTTTTTTTTTTTGGTTGTCAATCTTTTTGGTCCACTCTTTTTTCCCATGTGTTATATCTTCCCTGTTTTTGACGTAGAATTTTCTTCACCCCATTTCCAGGAGTTAAATGGCACAATGGATATTACAAAAGAATATTTACAAAAACATGAAAATCAAATTAAATTGATATTTCTTTATTGGAGCTCAAGTGCAGGAAATTGAGTGAAGGTCCTTAGATGATATCATATTCTCATTTCAGTTTAATATTGTAAGACTCTGTTAAAATGGAAATTGTTCTAACTGCTTTGGATTGAGGCATCAGAAGACCAAGATATATCAGTATTTGGGTAAGTATCTCCATATCCAAAATGAGATGGTAATTAATGTATGCAAGACTTGTAGGAAGATATGTATAAACCTGTTTAGAGAGGCAGAGTCACCATAAGCCTTCAGAGTATAAATAAGTTTGGGGTTATTGGGAAAGAAGAGATGATCTCTTTGGAAAATTTTAGGATTTGGTGGCATTTTCTTAAATCTACATGGAGATGACAAATATGTTATTTCTTCTCATTTATAGTGAGAAGGGCTTCCAGAAGACCACTCAGAACTTAACCTGTGCCTCTTGATTCTGAGTGATGCACTTAGGCTAGACCCAAACCAGGAAAGCTACAAATTAAAGACTGTAGGCTAGGTATCTGATGATAGTCTAGTCTAGGGAACTAGACTTTGTGAAGAATGACTAACTCCTGTAAATTTTTTGGGCAAAGGATGACCAATTGTTGGTCATGAACAAGATGTATGCCGAGAGGGAAATGGCAGGTCCGGACCCATTACAGGAAGTTTTTTTGTTTGCTTGTTTGTTTGTTTTTCCCCCAAAACCTTCCTGCAGGCATAAGACTAGAAGTGACCTGTTAGGAATTGTTAAGTGATAGCACCTGAAGTAGCCACACAACCCTGTTGTGTGATCCATATCAATAATCCTCATGCATGGCCAATCTACCAGTTGATTATGCTGGAAAGAGAATATTCTCTATCATCTGAAAGAATCAAGCCGAAAATATGAAAGGGCTGATAGCAGCTGGCCCGGCAACCTGTACTTTCATCAGCTCTGTAGCTCTTCATGGCTTCTCTATTGAATTGTGTCCTCCACACACACCTCTCACCCTTGGCTATAGCTGCTAATTTCTCTATTGTGGAAAAATGGGTACGAAATAGGTGTCCTGGATGGGCGCGGTGGCTCACGCCTGTAATCCCAGCACTTTGGGAGGCCAAGCCGGGCACTTCACCTGAGATCAGGAGTTCGGGACCAGCCTGGCCAACATGGCAAAACCCCGTCTCTATTAAAAATGCAAAATTTAGCCAGGCATGGTGGCACACACCGGTAACCTCAGCTGCTCGGGAGGCTGAGACAGGAGAATCACTTGAACTCAGGAGGTGGAGGTTGCAGTGAGCTGAGATCATGCCTACTGTACTCCAGCCTGAGCCACAGAACAAGACTCCATCTCAAACAAAACAAAACAAAACAGAATAGTTCTCCTAAGTAAAAATGGAATGAAGCAAGAGTGCCATTTAAAAACTTTTGCTCAACTTAGTCTGCTATACCCAGATATTTTCTATTACGAGCTGTCTTCACCTGGACATATATCATATTATGGAAGCTTTGTTTGCCCAGGCATTGTCAGAATTTTGTATTAGTTTATAAGATTTATAAGATCCATACTTATGCCTTATTTCATGGCTTCTTAAGAGTTGACTTGGGAGCAGAAAGCCTTCCATCATTAAAATTCCTTTCATTTATATTTATTTTTCAAAGTTTACCATGCACATTTCATGGCATGATACATTATGTGTGTTTTTATTTATTTTAGCTCTGGGGAAACAAATAAAGAAGCATCCGCAGTTACACATTTGGCCTTGCTGTTCAGAGGAAGCAGAGTATATGAAAATCTTTAATCTTCAATGTGTACAGCTCATAGTTTCCCACCCAAATGTTGACTAATGAGGATTGAAACTGCCAGAATCCCACATATATTGTCTCTTTTTTCAACAAACACTCTCTCTCCTGCAAACACACACACAATCAATGAGCCCTTTTATGACTAATTTTTCTGGAAGCTTCAGCATAAATGTCACTTCTATTTGGAGTCTTGCTTAAATTTTCAAATTCAGTTAGGTCCCCATATTACAAAAAAAAAGATTATCATCATTCGTAATTGTTATTAACCAACTATATTATATATGTACATATCTTTCCTATTGCTATTCTGATTACAGTACAATCTAGAAGTTCTGGACTCTTTTTTCTTGTTGACTGTATACAGCATCCAGTGTTCTGACAATGATTAAGTTCTCAGATTTTTTAATAAAGTGATGAATGAATTTATGATTCTCATTTAAATAAACTATGAAAGGAGAAGAGTAGTGAATATCAAAATCCGGCTTTCAAAAAATCAAAAATCAAAATTCAAAATGATGCCAAAGGTAAAGGGATAGAGATGGATAGATATATAGGCAGGTGTGTGTGTGTGTGTGTGTAGGTGTGTGTGTAGTCATTTAATGGTGGGGCAGCAGTGAGTCGTTTCACAATGAATGATTTTCAAACTGACTTTGAAACAAAACTACAAATTTTTGTTGTGTTACTAATTCTTAAATAACATATTTATTTAGGTTTATTTGTCATTCCTATTTGCAATAGCAACATAGATCAAAGATAATGTTCAATTATAGATCACTTAGCTTACCAAGAAGTACATGTTTTTTAAACAGAGAAGGCTTTAAATATTGTTGCCTTATGGGCAAATTCATTCAAGTGAAGAAATAAGCCTCTAGGACAGCATTACTTAGAATTACTCAGATTTATCTACGTGAGGTTTTGGGATAAAGCTCCACATTAAGTGAAGGAACAGATGGACAAGTGTTATATTTTTGGCAACCTGTTTTTCATTATATAAACTAAATTGGCTGTTTTGCATATGCGTGGGGCAGAGTACTAAGTATCTCTTTGATCTTTCTGATTACTGCAAATAATGCATGTCTGTTACACAGATGCCTTTTAAAGGACATATACAAACAGTTGACATTTATCCAACCATTTTGTTGCTTTGATAATGATTTCTAGACATGTTAAAGGTTATAAATGAGAAAGTTAGTCAACATTTAGTTGGTCAGAAGTTACTCATAAAATTAAATAATTAACTAATTTTGATACAATTATAATAGTATACTTTAGTGCATGTTTAACCCCAAAGGAATATGATTACATGTTTTGTGCAACCTTGTACATGATTAAAATGATCTACAAAGCAACTCCAGTTTGAGCTTATTTTTATACAAAGGAACATTTTGAAATTAAAGATACAGAAAGAAACTGAAAAATGTTTCAAAAACAAGAGCCACAAAAAGAGTGCACTAAATTAAACAGAAAACTGTTAAAAACCAAATGCCTTCTATGATTACAAAAATTATGTTATAAAAAACTAGAATATATGTGATTATCTATGAATGTTATTATAAAGTTTTAATGGGCCGGGCACAGTGGCTCATGCCTGTAATCCCAGCACTTTGGGAGGCTGAGGCGGGCGGATCATGAGGTCAGGAGATCGAGACCATCTTGGCCAACATGGTGAAACTCTGTCTCTACTAAAATATAAAAATTAGCCAGGCATGGAGACGCATGCCTGTAATCCCAGCTACTTGGGAGGCGGAGGCGGGAGAATCACTTGAACCCAGGAAGCGGATGTTGCCCAGTGAGCTGAGGTCATGCCACTACACTCCAGCCTGGTGACAGAGCAAGACTGTGTCTCAAAAAGAGAAAAAGAATAATTTTTCAATTACATGAATAAATAGAAACACATGCCATATCCCAGTGTGGGAAGACAGGCTATAAGAATGCTTATATTATCCAATGAATTTATAATACTAAATTTATTACCATCACAAATATTAGCTGACAATTTGATGAAAATATCTCTTGAGACGAGAAAAGTGCATGTGCCTAGCTACATTTAAGGACAACTAAAACGGGAAGTTGTTTTTTTCAAATAACAAAAACACATGTGCAAGAATGTAAACTTTGGCACTGACAATTGAAACTTATCCTCAAACATGTATTAATCAACTCAAAAGGGCACCTGACAACTTCAGTATCTCTTGAAAGCCACAAGCAACATGCACGGACAAATATTTATTTAGGCATCCACTTCATGTGGAACACATGTGGGACATAGTTACATGAAAGAGTTCTCTTGAAGACTTATGACCTCTACCAGATCACATCAGGAGAACAGTGTTTCTGGTACTTTCTGTATTATTACCTTATTTGGACTTATTTGGAATTTACTATCATCCTCTTCAAGGTTAAGAAACGGGTTGAGAAGGGAGCAGAAGTCTGTGATCTTTCTAACATATTTGTTTTATCCTTTTCTTCCTCTTTCTCTTACTTCTTCACATCAAAGGTGAGGATTTCCATAAGCTTCTCTTTTCTGGAAGGGGCTTCTATTTAATCATATTCTTTTTCAGTTTTAGGTGAAATGGGAACATTTCACATTTTATCAAAAGAAAACCTACATCATGCTCATAAATTAAGAAAAATATAAAATACTAATGCCACTGTAATTTAAAAACAAATTGTAGACAGAGACAAATACAATGAAGAAATGATACTAGTGGTAACTTCTAGTTTGTACCAATATCCACTTAATTCAGAGCTCCAATATAATGAAGTGGACATGACATACATCACTTCTAGGTCTAGCCCTAGAACAGTTTGTCAATTCTTCAGGCTCTCTCTCTCGTTTTCTCTGTCTCCATAACTAGAATAACTTAACAGCCCTAGAAGCTGTGAGCACCACAAATGTAAAGAGGCAGGACTCTAATTACTGCTTGGAGCAAAGTCACACAAGAGATTAGTGGCCAGAAACAACCGCATTGGAGTATGTGCAAGCCAGAGATTCATTTTTATTGTATGAAGCTAAGAT
The DNA here is from genome assembly GCF_029281585.2 of Gorilla gorilla gorilla. Lineage (NCBI taxonomy): Eukaryota > Metazoa > Chordata > Mammalia > Primates > Hominidae > Gorilla > Gorilla gorilla. Next base: position 100,582,337 of record NC_073238.2, on the reverse strand, counting down.
AAACTGAATTATAAAAATTCATTGCAGTCCATATGAGGTTTAAAAAAAGTAGAAATAAAAACTGGGAGCCAACAATAAAAGTTTAAGCTTTCATTGTGTAAATCATGAAACTTGATATTCATATAAATAATAAGTTAATTCCATTGCTAAATTAACTTTACTGGATTGCAAAGCACTTTATGACTTTTCCTGGATTTCCACATATTAATTTAACCTTAATTTTCTTTGTTTCCTGTGATTAAAAACACATAATTTTCCAAATATTTTATTCATTAAGTTTCTATTTTCTCTTAATTATCATAAACAGTAGAGAAGATTAATTGATACCTACATAATGTTACTACAATAAATATAATTTTAGTAAATACCTTATTAAAAACACAAAAGATTCTTTGCAAATACAAAATAATGATATATTCCTTTGAATGTCTATGCTCTGCTTTTACCTTGGGAACAAAATGTTGCTAATATAATATTTTATTTAGATCATTTATGATGTGACTTTTTGTATTTGTGGTTTGTATTATTTGTTATTATGAAATAGTATTCAATACTAAATTTAGAGCTGTAAATTTACTAATAAAGATATTGAAAAAAGATATATTTAGTCATAGTTTAATCCATCCTGAAAATCTATGAAATTTAAAGTATTTTTTAAATAATTTTCAATCATATAATAGAAAAAAGTGTTAGCATTCCAGTGACAATTAATAGGCCATGTATTGACCTGAAACAGCTTTATGAAATAGACTGATTTTGGAAGGGTAAATTTATTATATAAATTATTCACCATAAATTAACTTTTAACAGTTTTGTATACATTTCAAAATAATAAAATGTTTTCTTAAATATAATCTAGGATTCACAATTTTCAAAGACAGAGAAAAAGATTATAAACATTTTAATGAGGTTTAGTGTTTTAAATGAATGAAAGTATTATATCATTTATATAGGCACATGCTTAAATGATTTTCACTAGTATTTGCCAACAGCAGAGGGAGATATTGAACTATAAATTACAATTTTACCATGCACATCTTTTGCAGAATGATTTATAGCCAGTTAGACATTTGATTTTGAACTTGCTTTTCTTGAAAAAAAAAACCTTTCTTACACATATTTTATGAAGATATTTTTCTCTTGAGATATGTTTAACAACCCACAACCAATAATGTTTTTAAATTTGAAAATTAATGGATTTACATTATGCTAATATATCACTTGCTATTTTACTTAACGTCTAACTTTTAAATGTCAAGTAACTCAAAACTAATGCATTTTATGTTTCATTAAAACTGACTAGGGCAGTAAAGCATGATCTTTTACACTCAGCCAGACCTGAATGGATGCCTCTGTTCTGTTATTTACTAACTGTGTGGCCCTCAGCAAGTTATTTTTCTTTTCTAATTTTCACTCTTTTTACCTGTAAAGTAAGGATCATAATAATATATCATTTTAAGGGTTGTTGTAAAGACTCTCTCTCTCTCTCTCTCTCTCTCTCTCTATATATATATATGTAGTGTTTACCAATGTAATTTTCCATTAAAGATGGTCAATATACATTTATTAATATTCTTGATATGATTACTATTTTTAGAATTCAAGAAATAATTAGTGAATGCATAAACATATATAAATCTTCAATTATAAATCATATACAACTAAATTATATAAAATAATATTGATATACACATACTTTGTAATACTTTGTGTTCTAGAGTAAAATACATGACATAATTTATAACATTAAACATGCAATTAAATTTTGTCTGGTACATGATAATCATCCTAATCTTACTTGTAATATAAAATGTCCTTTTTGTGTTTTTGATTTTATTATAAGAACTGATTATTTATTTTAAAATGTTAATGTCATCAGAACACAGGCCATCTCAATTATATAATATTTTTTAAATGAGATTAAAGAAATAAAATGTGGGGAATAAGACAACATTGATACAAAGTAGGTATAATCTTGGAAGACTGTTATTTAATAACTTTGAATGAAAGTATAAGATTGAATTTAATTGTATTGAAATTAGGAGAAACTGGATTTCTTTGGGGTTCATAGCATTCGATGATTGCTATATCTTCCATTTCAATCCAACATTATTCTATGCAGGATAATTAAATTTAGCTCTTGTTAAATTATGTCACCTCTTTTTCTGATTCATTTTATACTGCTGTATAATGTAAGGTATGTTTCCACTAAGCTTTATTATGCAAAACTGTTTTCCACTTAGCAGGTCCTACAGCTGAGGTTTCTACCATTTGATTTAACTTTTGGAGTTACATAAGAATCAGTCATTGTTCCTGGTAGATGCTAGATTTGAAATTGATCTATAAGTACAGATAACACTTCGACAGGTAAGATATGCAACAAATAATATAAATTTCAGGCAAAAGGAACAGTTTAAACAAAGGCAGTTTGAGTAATGGAGGAATAGAAAGGATATTATCTCTATACAAGGAATATATAATAATTTAACAATTCCTCAAGGATATAGAACCAGAAATACCATTTGACAGAGCTATCTCATTACTGGATATATACCCAAAGAATTATAAATCATTCTACTATAAAGACACATGCACACATATGTTTATTGCAGCACTATTTACAATAGCAAAGACTTGGAACCCACCCAAATGCTCATCAATGATAGACTGGATAAAGAAAATGTGTCACATATACACCATGGAATACTATGCAGCCATAAAAAAGGATGAGTTCATGTCCTTTGCAGGTACATGGATGAAGCTGGAAACTATCATCCTCAGCAAACTAACACAGGAACAGAAAACCGAACACCACATGTTCTCACTCATAAGTGTAAGCTGAATAATGAGAACACATGGACACACGGAAGGGAACATCACGCACCAGGGCCTGTTGGGGTGGGAGGAAAGAGGAGGGAGAGCTTTAGGACAAATACCTAATGCATGTGGGGCTTAAAACCTAGATGATGGTTGATAGGTGCAGCAAACTACCATGGCACATGTATACCTAGGAAACCTGCACATTCAGCACATGTATTTTAGACTGAAAGTAAAATTTTTTAAAAAAAGAATTTAACTGAGAGTCAACTTATGGAGAATTTTGGATTTTGGACTGAATCAAACTAGTAGAAAATAAAAGAAAAAATAAAAATCTGAATCAGTAAAACAGCCTAGTCATGAATTTATTTGCTAAACATTAGCAGATGATTCTGAGCTTGATAAGGACAGTTCAAAAGTGGAGAGTCAGTCTTTCGGGAGAAACCTGAGCACTTGAGAAAGATGTAGAGATTATCTGAGACAAAGTACCATGAGAATGATGTTCTGAAAGGGGAGGTGAAGGGAATTAATACATTTTCTATAGACCTTTGAACACCAAGGTAAAATGATAAGGTTTTCTTATGAAAATATGCACCGATAAAGTTTAGTCTATAAGAATTTTCTTATGTCAAATGATCATACCCAGAAGCCAAGGTTCATCATTTTAGAATCACATACAGAGAATTTTCATTAACAGCTAGAGAAGATAGGCTTAAATCAAAACATTTTGGAACATCTTATTTTACAATTTATAAAAATATGACTATTAGGCAGGTGTGCTGATGACACGCGCCTGTAGTCCCAGCTACTTGGGAGGCTGAGGCAGGAGAACCGCTTGAACCTGAGAGGCAGAGGTTGCAGTGAGCCAAGACTGTGCCATTGCACTCCAGCATGGGTGACAGGGCGAGACTCCACCTCAAAAAAATAGATAGATAGATAGATAGATAGATAGATAGATAGATAGATAGATAGATAGAAAGATAGATTTGGACCAAGGTTATATGTGTGTGTGTGTGTGTATATATATATATATATATATATATATATATACATACATACACATAAAACCTTGGTCCAAATGTAAAGCAGATGTTCTTTAGTCGAATATGGTTTGGCTGTGTCCCCACCCAAATCTCATCTTGAATGGTACCCCCATAATTCCCTATTTCCCACGTGTTGTGGGAAATAATTTGAATCATGGGGGCAGTTTCCCCCCATACTGTTCTTGCGGTAGTGAACAAGTCTCATGAGATTTGATGGTTTTATTAGGGGTTTCCACTTTTGCATCTTCATCATTTTTCTCTTGCTGCTGCCATGTAAGAAGTGCCTTTCACCTCCCGCCATGATTTTGAGGCCTCCCCAGCCATGTGGAACTGTAAGTACAGTTAAAACTCTTTCTTCGCAGTCTTGGGTATGTCTTTATCAGCAGCATAAAAACAAACAAATACATAAGGATATAACAAATAACCCATGACCCCATAAGCAGTATTAATAAATTTATTTCGTATGTTTTCTTTAACATTGGTCTTCTGGAAGAAGATACAGATTTGTTTCTGATAATATGCATTGTCATATGTAAGGATCAATATTTTATTTACAAACCTAATGGTAGTGTTTGACTTGTCTATTTTTATTTCAAGTGTCCCATATATTAAAATATTATCAATTTATAACATCTGATTATAGTTAGCAAAAGAAAGATATATTTTCAAATTTATTTACTTGAAATATGTCAGATATTTGTATTATTCCTAGTTAAAAGAAATTAGACTAACTAAAAATCTGGGGCATTTATAGTGAATGTATTATGTTGATCTTATCATCTGCAGCTCTTATCATCTGTGGCTCATATTATAATGAAATCATCTACTGTTTATTTAAAATCAAATATATACATGTTTATAAAACCCAGATGTGTTTAAATGATACAAAAAGCTATTTGTTGTTCACTTTGTTCATACATATTAGGTTAAGACAGAAATAGGAATTCACTGTTTACTGTCTATTTGGATACTGTATTTTAATATTTATGGAAGTTATGGGAATGTACATTAATATAAAATACATACCTAAATAAACTCAAATCCACCTATATAAAATGCTTGCTAAGTGAGATAAGTTGCCATGCATGTATGGTAATAAAATTAAAATATGAATCAATATATAAATAAAATATATTCTCCTCAATCTCTAAATAAACTAAAATTTGTGCACCATCAAATGTTATACCAAGCTATCAGTCTGGTTTCAACCAGAGAAGCAGAACCTCTAGGAGACAGAGATTGACAGATGGATTTGTGAGAAAGATAGAGTTGTTATTACAGAATTGTGACAGCTGGTGAAGCAGTCCTGTAAAGCTATTATCTCTGTGTCTAATGCTGGAGTTTGAAGTCCACAGACCAGGCAGTCAGAAAAGAAGATCACAAGAAAGCTGGAAATCATTATGGGCTTGAACCCCATAAGGACACACTGAAATCCATGTTCGTTCTTGTTGACTCCGACCTGAATAATGAGGGTGCCCTGCAGAAGCCAAGGCCTTTCATCACAGAGCCAAATAAACACACCATCTGACAAAAGTTCATTATATATTCCAATAATTTAGGATATTTTTAAAAATTTGTTTAGAACACAATGATCATTAATAAAATTATAGCTTTATCTGAATCAACATTCAAAATGATGAACCAAATCAAACCCTTCCAACAAATTATCTATTAATGTGGCACTCATTCATCCTGGTATGAGGCCTTTTAGTAGAGCCAACGGGCAGGTGAGTCTACTGTCCTAGAGTTTCTACCAGAGACACATTCCAGAAGTCAGTGCCTAATACATGATCTGAACTCAGACAACTTGTGCTGCTGAGTTGATCAAAGTGGTCAAATTTCTCATCACTTGCTCCAACACATCCCTTACTTGGTTGCTCTGGGCAGTGTTTGGTAGTTCCATATACTCACATAGCTGCTTGGATTTTTCAAGGCCATTTGCAGAAGCACTTAAACAACTTCTAGATCGCATATGCTGCCTCCAGAGATACTGATGGACCACATGTATTAATAATTTTGAGCCCCAATAAATAATTTCTTATAAAACTAATATTTTTATGATGTTTAAATTGTATCACAACTCTTATTCAACTAACCATTATCACGAAAATTAATTCCAGCCTCCAAATATTTTCTATGCTTTTTGATATTCAATATTCCTCTATTAAATTAATCATGCTAGAAGAAAAGGCCCATGAGTGATTGGTATTTGTGGCATTCTACTAAAATCTGTTACACCAATATATGTTTATTACAACATGTAACTGATTCTCATTATTTGCAGTAGTTATGTTTTATAATGTCATTCACGAACACTGAATTAGTGAATACTGAGCCATTGCTCCTAGAGGAAACAGAGGACTAGGTTCCTGCCAGCCTCTGGTCACAGTACTTTCATCAACTGATCAATCCTTAAAATCCATAACCTTGTTTTACGTGTGTTTCTTTTTAAAAACATCTTGTTTATGTATATTTTTGATTCATTAACATTGAACTCATGGCCAACAGCACTACAATTTATGCCTCAATGAAGCTTTTCTAGTACATATGTTTTTCTCCTTAAGGCACATCCTTGTATTTTTGTTCGTTTGTTTGTTCGTTCATTTGTTTTTTTTGCTTAGGAATATTTGAAAGAACTTTAGCACTATGCTTGTGTTACATTTTAATCAGTGAAATCACTAATAAGCAGGAAAAATGTGAAAAAGGTAGCACTAACTATACTGTGAAATTGATATGTGTTTATAATATAAGAACTGAAACAAGAAGGCAGTGTTGCTTCCTTCTTTGACCTCAGCTGAGTACTTGCACATCAGGTGACTCAAACTTTTTATTGTTCTGTACTTTCAGAAATTTGCAAAGGGTGAGAATATTCATTTGGGTGTAACAAATACATTTCAGTGATTAGGCAAATTCACAAATAGAGAATCTGTGAATAGTAAGAACTGACTATGTTATTTAATGTTTGCACTTCTCATAGTTATTCTTATGCTATTTGTATATACCAGTATGCACAAGACTGTCAATATCAGTCATGAAACATCAACCTGCAAGAACTGCTGTGAAAATTAGCCATGAACTTTTCCAAATGACATATAATTATATTCATGAAAAAAGTGGTGACCATACTGTGAATTTTATGATCCCCAAAAAGAGAAACTAATAGCAATTTACCTGATTATGAGTACGGAGACAAAAATACCTGATTATGAGTGTCTGTGTATATAGATACACACACATACATATACTAGATATACATATTCTTGAATGTATATAAACATATTCAAAAAAGAATGAAGCATTTTATATGTTAGAAAATGATATTATTGCTTATTTTATGATTCCCAAATGTTCTTTACATTTTTGTTTAGTGCAACACATAAAAAGAATCCTAAAATCAAAGGCTCACGTTAAAACTGACTCTCTTTTCAGCTATGAGATAATTACAAACAACTCACTTTTCCTGAATTTTAATTTCTTTATGTATAATAGTGGTGTAAGATAAATAACATCTAAAACACTTCTAGGTATGTATCAGTGCTTAGTGTGATTACAGTAAACAATAATTTGTTGTGTATTTCAAAATAACTAAAGAGTGGAATTGGAATGTTTCCAGCACAAAGAAATAATAAATTCTTGAAATGATGGAAACCGCAATTACACTGATTTGATCATTATACATCATACGCTTGTATCAAAAATATCACATGTACCCTATAAAATTGTTTATTATATACCATAATAATTGCAAATAACAATTTAAAAGAATCCTCAAATTTGTTTATATACAGGTACTTTTGCATTTATCAATGTTAACGTAAGGATTCTGAATTTCTAGTATTGTTTTAATAATTTTCATATTGTCATAAATCTACATATATTTCTTAGCTACAAAGCTACTTTACCCATCTAGAAGAGGTACAAAAAAATCAAAATTTTTAAAAAGACTTCAGTATAAGACTAACTAGAAATCACAATTTTCATAACCTAATGATTATGCATATATTGTTGAGAACATATTTTCTCAATCTGTACATACCTCTAACAAACTTGTACATTTGTCTTAAAGAGTTATTATATAAGTGGGTTTTTTGAAAGCAATAGGAATAGAAATTGACAGCGTGGGAGAGGAGACACTATAGTTTATTTAGCGAAAGAATAACAACATGATCACCAGTGAGGAATTCAGGTGGTCTAACTACCATATTAAGGTAGCGTAAAATAACTAGTATTCATCATAATACCAAGAAAAATACAAAATTTAATATATTAAGAGTTTAACAAAAGACAGCAAAATTAAATCCTTGGGAGGATAAGAAGTATTAAGTTGTTACGTGTGTTGTGAGAAGGGAGAGCAGGGTGATCAAGAAGAAGTGATATCATCACAGCCCTTTGTCATGTTTGGTGAACACAGGCTCTCCTATTTCAATCCTGCCCTTGTTTGTTCTTCAGATATCGCAGGGGTCTGGTGCACACCCACCCACATTACTAATGCACGCCCATCCCTTCAGTTACTGAAACATACCTGTATCTATTGTGGAGTAGGAAGGAGATGGCACAGATGGAAGGAGTTATTTTTATTATAAAGGAAAGATTACATATCTACTTGGAAAATCTTATAAAATATCTAGGCCTACCCTAGATAAGGAAGAGTAAGGAGCTCCTGAGATGCAGAGCATGGAACATGAATCTGATTCTTAAGGCTTTTGGTCTATGTATTGCACTAGAGGCTCTTTCCTCAGGCATATCTGAAGTAAACAGAGTGGGAGCTTACATAAAGTGACTTCCTCTTATTGTCAGTCCTTACAGCAGCTTGATTCTCATCTACAGAGATAGAAGGACAAGAAGTATAGATGACTAATATAATGTAGTCTGATGAGGAAACTGACATTTATATGCATACCTTATCAGTCAATAAATTATCATTATCTTTCATTATATTTAAATATACATGTGTTCCTTGATTTAAGATGGAGTTACATCCTGAGAAACCTACATAAGCTGAAAATATCAAGTCAGAAATGCATTTAATAAGTTTAATCTACTGAACATGCAGCATAGCCTACTTTATGCATATTCAGAACACTTAAATTAGCCTACAGTTGGGCAAAATCATCTGGCAACATAGTCCGCTATACAGCAGCGGTCCTCAACATTTTTGGCATCAGGGACAAATGGTGGAAGACAATTTTTCCATGGACCAGTGGGGGAGTGGTGACGTTTTCTGGATGATTCAAGCAAGTTACATTTGTTGTGCACTTTATCTCTGTTATTGCCTTGTAATATATAATTAAATAATTGTACAACTCACCATAATGTATAATCAGTGAGAGTCCTGAGATTGTTTTCCTGCAACTAGATGGTCTCATTTGATGGTGATGGGAGACAGTGACAGGTCGTCAGGCATTAGATTCTCATAAGTAGTGTGCAACCTAGATTCCTCACATGCACAGTTCATGATAGGGCTCGTGCTCCTATGAACATCTAATGCTGCAGCTGATCTGACAGGAGACGGAGCTCAGGTGGTAAAGCAAGTGGTGGGGAGCAGATGTAAATACAGATGAAGCTTCCCTGGCTCACCCACCACTCACCTCCTGCTGTGCAGCCCAGTTTCTTTTTTATTTTATTTTATTTATTTGTTTATTTATTTATTATTTATTTTTGAGACGGAGTCTCACACTGTCATCCAGGTGGAGTGCACTGGTGCAACCTCAGCTCACTGCAACCTCCACCTCCCAGGTTCAAGTGATTCTCCTGCCTCAGCCTGCCGAGTAGCTGGAATTACAGGTGCCTGCCACCACGCCTGGCTAATTTTTTTGTATTTTTAATAGAGACAGGATTTCACTATGTTGGCCAGGCTGGTCTCTACCTCCTGACCTCGTGATCTGCTCGCCTCAGCCTCCCAAAGTGCTGGGATTACAGGCGTAAGCCACCGCACCCAGCTGTGCAGCCCAGTTTCTAATAGGCTACAGATCGAGTCTGTGGCCAGGGGTTTGGGTCCCCTGCTATAGTGTATCAGTTGTACCCTCAAGATCACGGTGGTTGGCTGGGAGGTGTTGTTCACTGGCTCTGCTCAGCATAGAAAGAGGGTATCCTACTGCTTTCCACTGAATGTGTATGGCTTTCACATTACCATAAAGTTGAAAAATAATAAGAATCATCCTAAGCTGGAGACCATCTATATATGAATCCTAAATATGTGTGTAAAAATATAAATGATTCATCTTTGTGTTTTCAACTGATGCAATGGTTTGCCCACAATTGACATTAATGCTTACATATTGAATGGGATATGTTTTCAAAAAGTATTTTTATTGAAAAAGATGATCACAAGTGTTTAAAAAAATTGTTCCTATTATATATAGAACCAAAACCTGATATTTCTATAAATTGTATCCACTTATTAAAACCATTGTTCTGAGTATCAGTCATCTGCAGAATAAACAAATTTAGAAGCCAGAGGGAAGTGAATCAGTGAATACAGATTCTGCCTATTAATTTTGTGCCAATAGATTTATTCCCTTACCTCTATATGCTCCAATTTTCCCATTGTAATAGTAGTTGTCCCATAGGTATCTTTTAAGGATAAAACTGTTATTACGTGTAGATTAGCTATAGTAGTTACATTCATGTGGAGTGCTCACAGGTATACATACATATGCCTTATTTTTATTAATGTTATTAATTAAATACCTAAGGTTAAAAAAACATGTAGGATAGTTTGATTCTGCTTAATAACTGCAGCATGTTATCTCCCTCTCTTATTTTTTTAGATAAACTTTTAATTCTTTGTAAGAACATGCTAAGAAATGGTCAATGATTCCTAAAAATGCAGTCTGTAATACCTTGCTTCTGATCACGTTAATATTTGGTTGTTCATTGTTTCCTAAAAATCTGCTTTTAAAACACCAGAATAATAATTATGATCCGGCAGTAGAACAACTACACATATAATCTATGTATTTAGAGTAAAACTTGAACAGTAGCGGCATACTATCCAACTCTTTCAGTAGGTAAGAATTTCTTTAAAAATCCACCAGGGGGTGCTAGAAGAGTAAAAATGCCTTGAACCAAGGACGGTGTTAGGAATGATTCTTTTAACTCTTATTAATATTATACAAATTTTCAAGGTTGGTTTTAGGTTGAAAACCCTGTTTTCATTCCTTCCTTCTTCCCCCAAATCTAGGATTCTTAAAAAGTAATTTCTACTAACATCAAAGATTAGTCATATTTTGTGGAAGACGTGTCTCTAGATAAAGGAAAGAAGAGCAGGTAAGTGCTATTTTGAATCAATTCATTTCTTAAGAAAGACATGCTAGGTTTTAAATATAATTTTGCCATCAAATAATTGTTTGAAACTGTGGAACTCCTTAAATTCAGTAGGTGGGAGCTACAGAAAAAATGAGGGACTACTAGTTAGAAATACCTCTCTGATTTTTATTAGTCCCCCCCAAAAAATGACACAAAAAGAGTATTTTTTTCTGTAGTCAGGTGAAGTCAAACTTAAAAGTATTTTTGAATAAAGAAATTTGAGATCCTACTTAGTGCAAATGAATATTTTATGAGGATAGAATTTGGATTTATATTGCCCAGGGAAATCTGATAGAAGATATCCACATTTTATCCGATATTTCCTCCTACAGACTATTACTAGGTCACTTCTCCTGTCTTCCTTATGAAGAATCAAGGAGAATCTGTCCATTTAAACAGGCATAACTTCATATAGCTATTTGATTAATAGATTTTATTGGTTTTTATTATAATTTTATTAGTATTTGTATATTATTACATCATAATAGCTATATCCTATTTCAGTATATGGAAACATGAAAATTATAGCTAATGCTATTCTTATTTTCTTAAACATAAAATATACATGGTATTATTTATAGGATACTCAAACTTTTGAAAAATGTTCTAAAGAAAAATTGTTCTAGAAGGGATAGTGGAGATTAATAGAGGTAAGATGTATACAGTAAAATAGTCAAAAAGATAATTATATTTACAAAAATATCCCCCTGTTTATCCTTGTAGCCTAAATTTTTCACCTTATAGCCTAAATTTTTCACATAGGTATATATGTAGGAAGTGAAATGTATTTGTGTGTTGACTATAGACTGATTCCAAACGAATAACTTTCTCTTGGTATCTAAGTGAATTCTTTATAGCACAAATATTTAGTTTCTAAGTTATGTAACACTAAAAATGTTATTTACCAAGATGTATTATATCTTATATTATTTTGGAATTTTTCAGTAAAATTTCTGCTAACAAAAAAGCCAATATCATTCAGTAAAACCTGTCAGTAATGATTTATTCACTATGTAGGTTAATATAATACCCACTGATGGCAGTAATAGTTCAGTAAATGTCTTTTTATGTTAATTTCATTGTTATGAAGTCAAAATGTACAAACTTAAAAATGTACCAATTTATCTGTTGAACTATGCACTTCTATTTCTCAACAAATGTGTACCTTACCAATTACTTTCTTTATAGCCTATAGATGCAGTTGTAACAAAGTATTTTATTTCTGTCCAGACAAATGTAAAGTTTGGCATTTAAGTTTGCATGACAACTAATCAACCTTACGTTGTCATTGGCATTATTTAAATTCTTTATCATTTTAGATATGTCTCTTTTGATGTCTAAAAATAACATTCATATTAAATATGTGGAATAAGCAATTAGTTTTTGAACAGCATCTTCTTGAGTATTATTTGTGCATATAAAATTAAAAAGTTATTACTTTTACTCAACTATGTGGAGATGATCTCCAGAGAGATGATCTCAAATAATAGTTAAAAAAAAATGTATAGCTATGCTTGATACAGATAATCTTGGTTTTGACAGCTTTATTGTAAGTTGAAATAAATGCAGTTGACTTTTTGTAAAATGGTTGTATATTATAATTTTTTAAGATTATAGCTATTAAAATAAGTTTGCATCCCTCAATGACACAGCAATCGGTGATAAGCAGAGGCAGTGATGTATGATTTTTGATTGGCAATAGAAGACATCCAGGAATTTTAATATGTCCTGCAGGGTGTTCACCAAGCATCTGATCTATCACACATATGTAATTATGTGGCATTTGCCTACTCTTATTATTAAGCATCTGAATATAAAATAATTTAGTTGCATAGATTGTGTTAGTACAATTACCAAACAACATTTGGAAATATACAGGGGATCAATTTATTTATTTTTAATTTTTAATCTTGATCCATAGCATTTAGTTATATGGGTGCCAAAAATCTGTCTTTATACATTCCTGAAGAACAAGGAAGTAACTATCCTAAGATTACACAACAGTGAGAACATCCAAAAAAACAACTTATTTGACTGTTTTCCATGTGCAACACATACTACAGTGCTATGGAGAAAAAATATGAAGTAGACATAAGCCCTTCCTTAGAGTGTCTCCCTACAGTCAAAATAACTCACAATCTAGAATTATTCCAATGCATCTTGTTCTCTTGCACATTGTTCATTATGCATCGTGTAAACATTTATTCACAATTGTTTTGGTTCATTTTTCAGGTATTTTTTAAGTTTGCTTGGTCCTCCATTTGAAGTAGGAATTTTTATGAAATTTTTCAATAGGATTTATATGAAGACAGACTGGTCATAGCTTAAGCTTTCAGAGGAAAGTTATTGTTTCGTTTTCTTTTAGATTTTGCCAGGTTAAACAAGGGTATTAGAGAATTCCTTTGTGTTCACTGAATTAAAACCACCAAGAGGAAGTTTTTATTACAAAACTTCTCTTAGAATAAAGCACTCCCTGTATCAGTTTTATACCTTTGCTATTAGATCAAATTAAGTATGGAGGAAACATAAGACTTACATAAGAAATTAAACTTTTAGTTAAAGGTACAACGCAAAAGGCAAGTTTCCTAAACATACATCCAGTTCAATGTTATCTTCATGGTGAGGCCTTCCTCCAATTCCCCAAAGTGACTTACTTAATCGCTTCTTCCTCTGTATTTCCATAGTGTTTTTTCTAGTCTTTTTATCCATTATATATCCATAAAATATTATATCTATCTTATACATGTCCTCTAAGACACATAACCTTTCATTGAGATAAGTCATACATGATGAACATTGTGCCAATGACCTACTTATCTACGTGTATATTGCAAAAGTTAGGAACATTTTCTATTCTTCATCATCTAAAAGTTAGTCTCTTAGTTTAATTGTATGTTGTTATCGGAAGTCAAGATATCCATAATAATTAAACTCTTATTCTTAGGCAACAGAAAAAGTAATGTTTAGAAAGTGTTTTTGTCCTCTTCCAGTGAAACATGAAAGAACACCCTGGGTTCACAATCTGAAAATTGTGTAGCATACAATTTCAAAAGATGAAAGGCAACATTCTTCTATTATTATATTCTACGAATTGGATTTATGTAAAAAAGTCAATTGTGTATTTAAGTAGACTTTACTCATTGTTCTTTTTAAATATTATTTTCTCATTTTATAAAAGTTATTACTTGTGTATACAATAAAGAGAATGAAAATATAAAATAAACATTTGAGTTAAATTTAAGCTATGGAATTGCTAGTGAATTTTATTTTTTCTTATTTATTTTGCATTTTTAAAGTTTCTTAGTGAAACAAAGACACTTTTCAAAAGGTATATTCAAACTTAAAGAAAACTTTTGGTGCAAAATAAAATAATTTTTTAAATATTTATAAAATTAGTGTATCAGGGTCTCTAGAGACTGTGTATTTATGCATTATTTATAAGTATTTGTAATATTTTATTTTAGTAGCATTATCATGAGTTTCAGTGTAATTTCCTGATAGTACAAAGAAAGCAGAGCCCACAATAGTATGTTTCCCAATAATGTGTTTAATATTCCTTTTAAAACAATCAAATAAGTATGTAAAAAGTGAAACAGAGTAAGATTATTTAATTTTTTTTCAAAGAGTGAAATGACTAGCTAATATTTAAAATTCCCTAGAGTATTATCATCCTCCCCAAATCACCAAGTTTCATACTTTCTAACTTCAGAGTATTTAAATATGCCTTTGTCTACACCACAGATGGTACACAGTTCTCTCCCTGCAAGGCTTTCAGATTTTTGAATTAAACTCAATCTCACACATCTTCACTTTACCTCTTAAATGTGACACTAAAATAAAGGTGGAAAGCCACTCTAAGGTGGAACTGGTCCTATTTAGAATGAATAAATCTCATTGTTTCACTTTTTTCTTTTCTTTTTCCAGTGCTCATTCTTGGTCTTTTCATTCTATTTGTACCGTACACACTATCGGTTCAACAAATTCATAAAACATTCTACCACATAGTCTTTGAGGTCATCGGCTATTAAGATGATCTCCCCACATCCATGAAAGCAGGGAGGGAAGGACTTCACTTCCTATGTCCTCATGCACAATAAAATATGCTGATTGTAGGCTGCTGCTCTAAAATTAATAACAGAGATGGGTTTATTTCTTCTGACTGCTTGGTATAATTCAATGCAATTATAATACTTTTATGTTGGCCCTTTAGAAATATACACTCTGAAAGCAGAGATATTGTTAAATGTCACAATAACACATAATTTACAGGTTGTGATTAAAAATAATTAATAAAAAAAATTTAGCCAGGCATAGTGGTGGGCACCTGTTATCCCAGCTACTCGGGAGGCTGAGGCAGGAGAATTGCTTGAAGCCAGGAGACTGAGGTTGCAGTGAGCCAACACTCCAGCCTGGGCAACAGAGTGAGACTCCATCTCAAAAAATATTATTATTATTAATAATTAGCCTGTAATCCTAGCACTTTGGGAGGCCAAGATGGGAGGGTCATTTGAGGCCAGGAGTTTGAGAACAGCCTGGGAAACCTGGTAAGACCCCCGTCTCTATAAAAAATAAAAGAATCAACTGGGTATGGTAGTGCATGCCCCAAGTCCCAGGTACTTATTATGAGGCTGAGATGGGAGGATCTCTTGAGCCTAGGAGTTGGAGGTTACTGTGAGCTACGATTGCACCACTGTACTCCAGCCTGGATAACAGAGTGAGACCCTGTCTCTATATATAATAACAATAATAATAATACATAATAATAATTTGAAGTTACAGGGGAGCAGGCATAGATTAGGTGGGAAGATAAATAAAATTCATTGTTTATTATAATCATGTGATGAATTATTATTAAAACTACACTAAGAAAGTACTTTCCCATTGATTACTTGGAAATTAAAAATATTGTTAAAATAAATGTTGTTCAATAATCATTAGCACATATCCTACCATAATAAACATTTTGGAAAAAATGGCTACAGTACTGATTTGATATAATGACTGAAGAATTACAGTGAAAAAAACCTAGAGAACAGCAGACTTGTCTACGATCTTTTCAGATGTTCTAGTGTATATTTTAACTAAGTTTGAGATAATGCTGAGTAATTCATTATCAACATTACCACTTTAAATTAAAAGTTATAGATTGCTCCTCAAATAATTTTTTTTTTTTAGTTTTCTATTCCCAATGAAAGCTTATAGAACAAGTGAATAATTTTTTTTTAAAAAAGTGTGTTTAGTCAATATTTCTCTCCCTTACCATCGTGGGGAATTGACCAGTAATTACTGCAATTGCCCAGTAATTTATGCACTAAAAAGACAAGATTCATTATGTAGGAAAGGAATTCATGATAAAAATCTTCAAATTTCTGCTATGTGTATATGACTGATAAAATAGATACATGATCAAATTGAAGGACATGAGAGAAACGTGTCAATCTACAAAGAAATTACTTTCATTTGTCCATATGTAGGCTTGAAAAATTTTGCTCCACATACTATGCTACTAGAATATTTCTCCTATGCACTTGACTGCAAAACCTAAAGGAATGCATGTGAAAAATTAGGACTACAGAGTTGGGAGGGAAATTATTCTTGCCCCTTCTTTTTTTATTGATTAAAATTCTAATTTCTAACTATCTATCTAAATAATTACCTTGATTTAGTTAATTTGGCTAGCAGCTAGCAGGAAATTGTGCCAAACACTAATTATTTATATTTAACTTCACTTATACTCTTCATTCTCTTATTTTTTTATTTTTATTGTGTTTTCCAATCCCCTTCTCTGTATCATCATCTCTTTTCCATGTTAAAGCACAAAATGTCATTAAAATAAACGAGAAACTTAATTACTGGGAAATATAAAGTAAAGTGAGAATACTGAAAATTCCCACAGAGCCCTTATATGTTTAGAGCCAATATACCACCCTGAGACAATAAAACTATATCAATCTGAGTGTATATCATTAAATAATAATGTGATATTCTTCTATTTTGATGATTTAAACTATATCAACTCTCCTTTTTAAAAATAGCACTTTCTGAAATGACACCTACTATTACATAGAAGGCCTCTAGAATCTGTATTTATTCTAAACAGAATAAACAAATAAAAGACAGCATCTAGTATATGCACTTTGGATGTGAAAAAGTTCAGGAAGGTAGGTAAGAAGAATAACTTTTTAAACCACAGGCTTTTTGAGAAATAAGGAATCTGACAAGAGTAATAATGGTGATGATTCAGAAACTTTTACGAGCTGAAGAAACACGCAACTTTTAAGATATAACCTATTAAGAATAAATTCTCTCTGAGCTAGCACTATACAAATCAGGTTATTGTAATATCTACATATTTCACTTGTTTCATTTTATCTGTAAAGATATAATGTTATATTTTTGAAAGTGATAAACAGAACTTGATCAATGATAATTATTTTGTGTTTAAAGATTTTTAAATATATTTTAAAATAATTATGCTTTTCTTCTAAATAAATACATTAAAATAACTGAAAGATCTTCATTTCTAAGTTTAATTATTGAATATTAGCTCTAGGGAAAGAAATAATGAAGTAAAAACTTAGAGTCCCTAACATAAGGCTTTAAAAAAGTTAAATGGTGAATACAAAAATACAAATATTGCAGGGAAGCAGTTCGTGTTAACATTTTACAATCTAGTTAGTGCACAATTTCAACTATAAATAACAGATTTAAAAAAAAAAAGAAAAAAAAGAGGCAACTACTCTATAGGCAGCATTCTTGTGT
Organism: Gorilla gorilla gorilla; assembly: GCF_029281585.2. Taxonomy (NCBI): domain Eukaryota; kingdom Metazoa; phylum Chordata; class Mammalia; order Primates; family Hominidae; genus Gorilla; species Gorilla gorilla. The sequence goes on along the minus strand of NC_073238.2, from coordinate 100,564,407 downwards.
TTCCTGCACATGTGTGCAAACACTACAGAACAGTGATAGTTGAGAATTTAACATAATGTATTATTGAGCTTGCTACAACACAATGTACTATTAAGCATTTTAAACGACGTGTTATTATTTCCATCAAAATTCACTTGCACTATATTTGGTATTGAAAGGAGTGGAAAGACCATTTGCAGAAAGAGGAGGAGTTGAGCAGTCCCAAGGTGGAGCTGTCTCTTGTGTTATATGACACTGGCAGATTAAAACGCTCTGATGGGGAAGGGCTTAAAGGCTGAGTCAAAAGCCAAGAAGTCTCTTTATTTACGCCTACCTCCCAGCCCTTGGCAATCTGACTAATAACAAACTGAGCTAACAAGAAATACTAGAAAAGGAGGAAGGAGAACATTGCTGCAGCTTGGATCTACAACCTAAGAAAGCAAGAGTGATCAATCCCAGCTCTGTTAAACATCTTGTTTACTTACTGCATTCAGCAGCTTGCAAATGGTTAACTATATGCAAAAAAGTCAGCATAGCTGTGAAGTATGCCGTGAATTTTAATTGAGGGAAAAAGGGACAATTGCTTCAGGATGCTCTAGTATGCACTCTGCTTGAAATATTTTCAATGAAATGCTCAGTATTCTATCTTTGACCAGAGGTTTTAACTTTATGAAGCTATGGGACTTGACAAAAAGTGATATTTGAGAAGAAAGTACACCGTGGTTGGTGTTTTCTTTTTTAATAAAGGAATTGAATTACTTTGAACACCTCTTCCAGCTGTGCATTACAGATAACGTCAGGAAGAGTCTCTGCTTTACAGGTAAGATGAATGTTTCCAGGCTTTTCTTATACTTATTTTTGCATTATAGTAAAGTGATTGAATTTGTATGTTCGCTTCCTTTAAATAAACAATTTTGCATTAAAGGATACTCAATTTCATTCTTGCTTACTGGCACAACTAACACTGGAGCAGATGCCTGTATTCTCTGAGAAGCAGACATTTAGTCTAACAGCTGGCTACAGAGAAGAACAAATATAATATTCCACTATTTCTTTTGCAACATGCAGTTTGTTGTTAGAAACTAAATATGTGTGCTTTCTGAAGGAAGGATCACTTCCAAATGCGAATGTTGAATTGCAAATATAAGCAGAATATTGAATAATTCTTTGCATTTTGTATGCTACTTATTTTCTGACTTGAAAATATGTATTCTCAGAAAACATGTCAATGAGTATCTTTTGACTTCTTTACCACTGTGTCAGATATTGTCAGTAGAGAACCACTTTTCACATCTGTGTGTGTTTCTGAAAAGATTAGAAACTGTTTCCTAGCACGTTTTGAAGAGCATAAAATTCATATAGGATTTACAAAATAACAAGAGTTTATCACTGAAAAATTATTTACTATTTTCTCTGATGCTATACCTGGTGAAATAAATCTTATTCTTTCTTGGTAATTTATGAATAAGTACTTTTAGTGATTGTGGAAGCTAATCCACAAGTTGAAGGCTCCAACTACAAGCTGCTTGTTTATAAACTCAGCACACAAAGCTGTTTAAAATCAGATTATTTACCTATAGAAAAATAAAATCTTCTAACTTTCCCTTTACACAGACGCAGTATGTTGTTTTGTTTCTTCAGTTGCCTTTTGCCTTTCAGGAACTTTGTACTATATGTGTTTTCAATAAAACACTATATTTTCAGGGAATGCAGGTTTACTTTCAGGATTGTTGATTGGGTTCTGGTATGTTTTACCTGATTGTGAATTTTAATTTGATTCAGTTACTGTTCATATTTCAAACAACAAAAATGAAAACTGATTACTATTTTGAAAAGTTGAATAGTCATAAGATGTGTTTATATTTCAATTTAATTTATATAAGTTTAAAGTATAATATTTAAAGGAAGGAAATAAAATTAGATCTCATTAGAGCTATAAATATTTACCTTGCATAACTGTCATTTAAAGGGCAAAACCTTTTTAAGAATTGCTGTTTCAGATGCATTTCTTATGTGTTTCAGGATTAGAATACGTGATGTTATTCTGAACCATCCTTTTTTTTCTTTTACCGAATTTGAAATATCATCAAAAAGTTTAATACGGTACAGTTTGTTTCAGATTTCATTGTTTGCTACTTTAAGCCTTATAATAAAGGCTTAAAGCTGCTTAATTACGTGATGACATTCCGTGCCCTAAAGACTGTTTCAAGACCTCATTAGGAAGTCATTTGCTAGAAGTTTATATGAAGCATTGTTTATTCTTTTACAACAGACTGAAATGTGTGTTAAAGATGAATCTTGCTTCTTTAGTTTTTATCATTTCCACCTCATCTATAACGTAATTAAAAAGCAGTAAGCAATATACTGCTTCTAGAAATTCAATATTAAATATAATGATTTAAGTGAAATTTGAATGGTCACACTTAAGTGTATGTATCTGATACTATTACACTTATACAAACTACCCTAGATTGAATAGTTAGAAGAGTTCTTATAGTACTGTACTTTATAACATGATCAAAGACATATTTTCCTCAAGGTTTTCAAAATAAACAATAAAATTAGTATATATATATATAGCCAAAACCGAAGCAAGTTAAAACACAGACACAGTTATTAGATGTTATTGTGTGACACCCAGTTCAACAATATAAAGACAATGCATGCTACATGCGTACATGCATACACACGTACACATATGCACACATACATTCTTTTATCTTTTTTTACATTCCCTACAGTTCTCTATGCTTACGGCTAATAACTATGTAATTGTCTTTTACTATAATCCTCCAGCCTTAAATGTATGACCATAAGGTTAAAAAATATTTTCAAATATATAACTTTGCATCATAGTGAAGTATCAGTGCTCTAAGGCAGCATCTCTCTCATCTGTTAAAATGCAGGTTATTCATCAGATGTGAGCACAAATTTTATGATATAATATTTTAAATTCCCCTTGACCTAAATTTTGTATTTTGAACACAATGCAAGTTAAAAGTCAGCCAGACTTGCTTGTCTGAGTATTAGGAAAAAAAAAAAAAAAAGAAACAAATGATGTAAATGCAGCAAGGTACCCATATTTTCATGGTAATCCATCATTTGCTTTTTGGAGAAAAACCTATTATTTTGAAAATATCAGCTTCATCTCCTCCCCAGTTCTGCCCACTAAAGTCCCTTGCTATTGCATTTTATTTTACAGAATCGGATTTCATCACATGACAACATGAAGCTGTGGATTCATCTCTTTTATTCATCTCTCCTTGCCTGTATATCTTTACACTCCCAAACTCCAGTGTTCTCATCCAGAGGTTCCTGTGATTCTCTTTGCAATTGTGAGGAAAAAGATGGCACAATGCTAATAAATTGTGAAGCAAAAGGTATCAAGATGGTATCTGAAATAAGTGTGCCACCATCACGACCTTTCCAACTAAGCTTATTAAATAATGGCTTGACGATGCTTCACACAAATGACTTTTCTGGGCTTACCAATGCTATTTCAATACACCTTGGATTTAACAATATTGCAGATATTGAGATAGGTGCATTTAATGGCCTTGGCCTCCTGAAACAACTTCATATCAATCACAATTCTTTAGAAATTCTTAAAGAGGATACTTTCCATGGACTGGAAAACCTGGAATTCCTGCAAGCAGATAACAATTTTATCACAGTGATTGAACCAAATGCCTTTAGCAAGCTCAACAGACTCAAAGTGTTAATTTTAAATGACAATGCTATTGAGAGTCTTCCTCCAAACATCTTCCGATTTGTTCCTTTAACCCATCTAGATCTTCGTGGAAATCAATTACAAACATTGCCTTATGTTGGTTTTCTTGAACACATTGGCCGAATATTGGATCTTCAGTTGGAGGACAACAAATGGGCCTGCAATTGTGACTTATTGCAGTTAAAAACTTGGTTGGAGAACATGCCTCCACAGTCTATAATTGGTGATGTTGTCTGCAACAGCCCTCCATTTTTTAAAGGAAGTATACTCAGTAGACTAAAGAAGGAATCTATTTGCCCTACTCCACCAGTGTATGAAGAACATGAGGATCCTTCAGGATCATTATATCTGGCAGCAACATCTTCAATAAATGATAGTCGCATGTCAACTAAGACCACGTCCATTCTAAAACTACCCACCAGAGCACCAGGTTTGATACCTTATATTACAAAGCCATCCACTCAACTTCCAGGACCTTACTGCCCTATTCCTTGTAACTGCAAAGTCCTATCCCCATCAGGACTTCTAATACATTGTCAGGAGCGCAACATTGAAAGCTTATCAGATCTGAGACCTCCTCCGCAAAATCCTAGAAAGCTCATTCTAGCGGGAAATATTATTCATAGTTTAATGAAGTCTGATCTAGTGGAATATTTCACTTTGGAAATGCTTCATTTGGGAAACAATCGTATTGAAGTTCTTGAAGAAGGATCGTTTATGAACCTAACGAGATTACAAAAACTCTATCTAAATGGTAACCACCTGACCAAATTAAGTAAAGGCATGTTCCTTGGTCTCCATAATCTTGAATACTTATATCTTGAATACAATGCCATTAAGGAAATACTGCCAGGAACCTTTAATCCAATGCCTAAACTTAAAGTCCTGTATTTAAATAACAACCTCCTCCAAGTTTTACCACCACATATTTTTTCAGGGGTTCCTCTAACTAAGGTAAATCTTAAAACAAACCAGTTTACCCATCTACCTGTAAGTAATATTTTGGATGATCTTGATTTACTAACCCAGATTGACCTTGAGGATAACCCCTGGGACTGCTCCTGTGACCTGGTTGGACTGCAGCAATGGATACAAAAGTTAAGCAAGAACACAGTGACAGATGACATCCTCTGCACTTCCCCCAGGCATCTAGACAAAAAGGAATTAAAAGCCCTAAATAGTGAAATTCTCTGTCCAGGTTTAGTAAATAACCCATCCATGCCAACACAGACTAGTTACATTATTGTCACCACTCCTGCAACAACAACAAATACGGCTGATACTATTTTACGATCTCTTACGGACGCTGTGCCACTGTCTGTTCTAATACTGGGACTTCTGATTGTGTTCATCACTATTGTTTTCTGTGCTGCAGGGATAGTGGTTCTTGTTCTTCACCGCAGGAGAAGATACAAAAAGAAACAAGTAGATGAGCAAATGAGAGACAACAGTCCTGTGCATCTTCAGTACAGCATGTATGGCCATAAAACCACTCATCACACTACTGAAAGACCCTCTGCCTCACTCTATGAACAGCACATGGTGAGCCCCATGGTTCATGTCTATAGAAGTCCATCCTTTGGTCCAAAGCATCTGGAAGAGGAAGAAGAGAGGAATGAGAAAGAAGGAAGTGATGCAAAACATCTCCAAAGAAGTCTTTTGGAACGGGAAAATCATTCACCACTCACAGGGTCAAATATGAAATACAAAACCATGAACCAATCAACAGAATTTTTATCCTTCCAAGATGCCAGCTCATTGTACAGAAACATTTTAGAAAAAGAAAGGGAACTTCAGCAACTGGGAATCACAGAATACCTAAGGAAAAACATCGCTCAGCTCCAGCCTGATATGGAGGCACATTATCCTGGAGCCCACGAAGAGCTGAAATTAATGGAAACATTAATGTACTCACGTCCAAGGAAGGTATTAGTGGAACAGACGAAAAATGAGTATTTTGAACTTAAAGCTAATTTACATGCTGAACCTGACTATTTAGAAGTCCTGGAGCAGCAAACATAGATGGAGAGTTTGAGGGCTTTCGCAGAAATGCTGTGATTCTGTTTTAAGTCCATACCTTGTAAATAAGTGCCTTACGTGAGTGTGTCATCAATCAGAACTTAAGCACAGCAGTAAACTATGGGGAAAAAAAAGAAGAAGAAAAAGAAACTCAGGGATCACTGGGAGAAGCCATGGCATTATCTTCAGGCAATTTAGTCTGTCCCAAATAAAATAAATCCTTGCATGTAAATCATTCAAGGGTTATAGTAATATTTCTCCATATACTGAAAAGTGTCTCATAGGAGTCCTCTTGCACATCTAAAAAGGTTGAACATACAAGTATCCCGAATTTTCTTGAATTGCTTTCCCTATAGATTAATTACAATTGGATTTCATCATTTAAAAACCATACTTGTATATGCAGTTATAATATGTAAGGAATACATTGTTTATAACCAGTATGTACTTCAAAAATGTGTATTGTCAAACATACCTAACTTTCTTGCAATAAATGCAAAAGAAACTGGAACTTGACAATTATAAATAGTAATAGTGAAGAAAAAATAGAAAGGTTGCAATTATATAGGCCATGGGTGGCTCAAAACTTTGAACATTTGAGCTTAAACAAATGCCACTCTCATGCATTCTAAGATTAAAAAGTTAAAATGATTAATAGTTCAGGTGGAATAAATAAGCATACTTTTTGGGTTTTCTACACATTTTGTGTAGATAATTTTAATGTCAGTGCTGCTGTGAACTAAAGTATGTCATTTATGCTCAAAGTTTAATTCTTCTTCTTGGGATATTTTTAAAATGCTACTGAGATTCTGCTGTAAATATGACTAGAGAATCTATTGGGTTTGCTTTATTTCATAGGCTTAATTCTTTGTAAATCTGAATGACCATAATAGAAATACATTTCCTGTGGCAAGTAATTCACAGTTGTAAAGTAAATAGGAAAAATTATTTTATTTTTATTGATGTACATTGATAGATGCCATAAATCAGTAGCAAAAGGCACTTCTAAAGGTAAGTGGTTTAAGTTGCCTCAAGAGAGGGACAATGTAGCTTTATTTTACAAGAAGGCATAGTTAGATTTCTATGAAATATTTATTCTGTACAGTTTTATATATTTTTGGTTCACAAAAGTAATTATTCTTGGGTGCCTTTCAAGAAAATTAAAAATACTACTCACTACAATAAAACTAAAATGAAAACTCTTTTTTAAATGTGCTTTCTTAAATGCACGACAAGCTTTACTTGTCATGCAATCAAGTAAGGATTAACACACATACACACAAACATACAGACACACACACACACACTGCAGGAGGTTTGTATTTGTTGTTTACACACAGAAGTATCTTGTTCATGTTGTGAAAAAGACTATTTGATTTTTGGTATGCTTAACAGGGAGCCAAATTTAAAGTATGTCTAGCAGTTTTCCCTTTCAAGCAAATCATTTTCTAATGCAACGTAAAAGGAAATGTTTTATTTCTATCCTTTCTAACTATAGAATCAATCATACCTGCACACTTTCACAAGACAAAGTGAAATTAATCAAAGTAATCTGGGAATGTTTTCTGAACACCACACAGACTCATGTACTGGGCTATGAAGGAACACATTTTCCATAAGGAAGTACTCCCTTCAATTTACTCCGCAATATTTCAGTGATTCCTAAATGGTCTATTAAATATTTTGGCTTTTAATATCCAACTTTGCACTAATGGCAGAATATACATTATTTATTTTATTTTTAATAAGAAGCCTTCTTGTTGACAAAAACAATATGGGCTGTGCTGCACAGTATGAAGACTATAAGTAATGTAAAATCATATCATGAGCTTTTTTCTTTAAGTTATTGTATATATTAATGAAAATCAATCAAGAGTTATGTATTAAAAGGTTTATTGAAAACCAAAATTTCTTCATTAGCTTCCAAAGTTTGGAAGCACAAAGGTGGAAATTCTTTAAGTAACAATTTCTAAGGGAAAATGTGTGTGCATATGAAATGCTGGATGTTTATCTACTAAAAAATATTCAGCATGGTAAATAGTAAAATCTCCAAAACATTATTTTAAAAATTACATTCTCAAGAGAAGAACAAATAAAGTCCAGAATTCATGTTATTGCACTTCTTTTACTCAGTCCAGTATCTGCCAATATTTTCTAATTCTGATCAGGTACATAGAGGTATTAGGAAGACTTAAGATATTCCCATGCCTGGAGAACGCTTGGAATGGATCCATGAATGCAGACAGAGACATGCCCTCAAGAACATTCTTTTCTTTGGGATGGGGGAAATATTTCTTTAATCTTTATTTGTCGTTAATTGCCTAAAGTAATAATGTTCACTCTTTAACTTATAATGAAGAGGAACAAAGTTGTTTAAGAAGCCATGTAAGTATATCCCCAAAATCAAAGTACAATCCTTATTCTGAATATAACTTAAAACTGACATGGAAATTACAATCGTTTCCAAAAACAAGAGATTTTAACGGTTTAAATGTTTCATTCACGACTCTTTGTGGAATTTGTTTTCCTACCGGTTGTTGAGAGTTGAGAAAGGTAATGATGGTCTCTAATTCGTTGGGATCTATGAGACTTTCTCAGAACTTTGATTATTTGACCTGAATTTCCAATTTCTTCTCCTTCCCACTAAAGAATAACTTTTATTATACTCCTTGTTTGATTGTTCACTTAAGCAATCAATTTGGTCTCTTTCAGCAGCTAATTGACAGATTCAGAATTCCAATTCCTCTTTCAGTATCCTCAGCGTTATTCACCTGAACCTGGCCATTAAAAAAAAAAAAAAAAGTAGACTTTTAATTATCTTAGCTTTGCTTCTTGATTTAAACAGAAGTTACATTTTGCCCACTGCACATCAATGCAATTTATGACTCATGTCCAAAAAATGAAATTTTGTAATATAGTGGTAGTAGTGTATAATCATCCTGGATAAATCTTTTTAATATAAGTCAATTTATTTGATATTGGTTGTATTAATACTTATTTAACAAACCATTTTTTACTAAATTACATGAAATTACTTACTGTAAATTTATAAAAGTGTTCTTCTGATATCTTTCATTTATCTCCATCAATGGGATGGAAATTTTCCTCTCTATAAGAAAGAATTATATCAGTGATGTTACCCTCTTTGAAAGAATCTCTTATATCATGGAGGAGAGAAAGCCCTTCCCTGCTGCTATAATATTAAATAAACTGCAGCACTATCTAAGCTGCCTTAAGCTGCCTGAATGCCTTTGCCCAATTAATTAAAAATGCTTAATCCTTGATTCAGGATTAAAGAATGTGACACGAGCATCCCTTTGTCATTAAAATGACACTTTTAAAAATAATGGTTTATTCTCTTCCTTTATGCCCTTCCATATATTATATGTATATGTATGTACAAACACACACACACACACATACAAAAACAGGTGAGAGAGACAGAGAGAGACCTAATAAAGATGTGGTAAGTCATCTCAATATATCTGTAATTTATTTTGCATTTTTCATTATTTTATGATAGCTAATAACTATGTAATCAACAGCACTTTTTAAGAAGAGGAATACTACCAACTTGAATAATTGTTTTGCCATAAACTGTTTATTTTTTAATAAAAATCAACACAAATATCCAAAGACAGCTCACCAAGGTTCCCCATATATGAGTTTCTGCAAGATTACTTTAGGAGATTGTTTTCTACATAAAAAGAAAATTGCCCATGTGTATACAAGTGGTAACTATTTGGGAAGGGAAGGCTGAATCTCCTGGTAGTTAAGAAATGGTTTTACAGTGAATTTGAGGGTTCTTCTCTATTTCTTTTCCCTGTAGAGCACTTCTATGAAGAAGTTGGGGTATCATAAAAGGACAAGCTTTTATTGTAAAATAAGACACAATTAAAAGACTTTCTCATGAGGAGTGGTCTTATATCTGGCAGCCACATCAAGAATGATCACATTGATAATTATATTATTTAACAACCAAATATTTTTTGGAAAAAACATTATCTGTCTTACAACTAGCTTTTTTTAAAAGGCAAATTTTATTTATTATATTTGCATTAATTCTTATGTATAGGTAACATAAAGAAGACTGCCAGATGTAAAATCCTCTTTTAGCTGCTTTGAAAGCAAAATCAAATAGACAAATACTCTTCTGTTAGTAAATGTCTTTCAGCAGATTAGTGAATGAAGAAAGGAAACAATTCAAAACAACAAATTACACACACACAGGTTCATGTATTTCCAATTTAAATTATTTAAAATTGTACACTTTCTAAAAAGAGTACTTTTGGTTTAGAATTTTGAAACAGGAAGAGCAGGAAGACCTGACCTTCCACAAGTAATTATTTGCCTCTTCACATCTCTTAGGTTCTACCAGTGAGAAAATGGATTATATAATGAGTAAGGTATTTTGAATTGCTTGTCTTGTAGAAAATCTCTGGGCATTGAAATGGCATTTCATTGTATTTGGTTTTATAGAAGTCTTGAAGAGACACTACACACAAAAATAATCATTCTTGCCAAAATGAACTTGATTTATTTTAAACTCATATTGTTATCAGTGATGAAATCACCATTAGTGAATGTATGTTAAGTGTATTTTCATCCATTTCCTTGGTGGTGTAAGAAATCAAAAGACTTATAAGCCCCTGTTATTGTCTTTGCATAATAAATAATGCCATATGTTAATATAGCAATACATAGTAGAAGAAAGTTAACATTAGGGTTCAAAGGAGTTCTGATCCTCAAAAATCAGATCAGTTTAAATGCTACATATGGTTTCATCCAGTAAGTTTTCCATGGACACAATTTGGGCCTGTTCCTAGCATTCTGAAGTACTTTGGTTTAATGAATATATATTTGAAGAAAACAATGCACTGTGATACAGCAAACACAATTCCTAGATATAAGCACGTCATAAATTTTATCTATTCTAACTTTCTCATTTAGAAAATGGAGGAGCTAAGTAAGGGGTTTGCCTAGCACTATGTAAGTAGTGAGAGTAACAAGGCCAGAATTGGAACCCTGTTTGATTGATGCTGTTAATTTACATTGTTTTGCTTTATTCTCAGGGCAGTGGTCCTCATCAGACTCTTGTTATAATCAAACATATTTACAGGGCATGTGAAATCACAGAAAACGTACGTTTTGCCATTGTGCACACGTTGCTTCTATGTTTAGGTAGGACACTGTGAGTTTTTAACATCTTATTGAAAAAAATGGAGACATTTCACTAACTTTAGTCATGGAGTACCTAATTCTAGATTATTCAGAATGATATATTAGCAGATTTTAGATACAGCTTTACAAATGCTGACTGATTTATCAGACTGAACAACATGTACATCTGGCAACCAGAAACTCATTGTTTGGTTTCTTTTTTCTAATTCTGAATACTTAATTACTATTTATCAATACCAACTTTTAGGAATTTATGTTTTATTTCATAGAATAAAATATTGACAAAGTCGTTAAAATACAGACAGTTCTAATGATAATACATTAATTTAAAACTTCTATAAACAATATGTTATTTAAGTGTTATTAGAATTATCATATACACAAAGATTATGGTGACAGATATTTTCATGTTTTAATGTTTTAAGATATCTGACTGCAGTAACCTTTGTTTTCATGGTGCAGTTTGTAAGTTAAAGATTACTATCTCAATGAATGTGTCATTTGAATCCTAAAGAGACACCCATATAGTGAGGAATTTTGTTCCCTTTTAAATGGACTTTATTTTTTAGAGCAGTTTTGGGTTCACAGCAAAGTTGACTAAAAAGTACAGAGTTGCCATATATCCCTTGTTCCCACACAAGCACAGCCTCCCCAGCTATCAATATCTAGCAACAAGATGGTGCATTTGTTATAATTAATGAACCTACTTTTATACACTATTATCACCCAAAGTGAACTGTTTACATTAGTGTTCATTTTTCTATATTCTGTGGGTTTTGACCAATGTCCCCACAATTGTAGTATTCTATAGAATGGTGTCACTGTCCTAAAAATTGCCTGAGCTTTGCCTAGTTATTGATCTTTTTACTGCTGTGATAGTTTTGTGTTTTCTAGAATGTCATAGAGTTGGAATCATAATATATATCCTTTTCAAACTGGCTTCTTTCACTCAGTAATACACATTAAAGTTTCCGCAATGTCCTTTCATTTCTTGACAGCTCATTTCTTCCTGGGCACTGAATAATATTCCATGACGTACCACAACTTATTTACCCATTTACTTACTAAAGAAATTCTTGGTTTCTTCCAAGATTTGACAAATATAAATAAAGCTGCTATAAGCATTTGTGTGGAGATTTTTGCATGGATATGCATTTTCAACACATTTGGGTAAATAATACCAAGGAATGTGATTGCTGGATTGTATATCATAATAAATCTATGTTTTGCTTTCTAAGCAACTAACCATCTACCAAAGTGACTGTACAATTTTGCATTCCCACCAACAATGAATGAAGAATTGTTGTTCCACATCCTCATCAGCTCTTGGTGTTGTCAGTTGTCTGACTTTTGACCATTCTAATTTTATCTCATTGTTGTCTTAATTTACATTTCCCTGATGACATGTAATGTGGAGCATCTTTCCATATATTTATGGCCATACATACACCTTCTTTGCTGAGGTTATCTGTTTAGTTCTTTCCCTCTTTTTTATCCAAATGTTCATTTTCTTTTTGTTGAATTTTAAGAGTTCTTTGTATAATTTAGGTAAAAATCTTTTATTAGATTTGTTTTGTTTTGTACTTATTCTACGCCAGTCTATGGCTTGTTTTCCCATTTGCTTGACAGTGTCATTTACAGAGCAGAAGTTTTTAATTTTAATTAAGTCTAGTGTATAATTTTTTTTAAAATAGTGCCTTTGGTGGTACCTGTATAAAGTCATCTCCATGCCCAAGATCATCTAGATTTTCTATGTTATCTTCTCAGAATTTTTGTTTTGCATTTTACATTGAGGTATATGATCCATTTTGATTTAATTTTTGTGAAGGTTGTAAGGTCTGTATGTAGATCATTTATTTGCACGTAAATGCCCACTTGTTCCATCACTGTTTCTTGAAAAGACAATATATGAAAGATTTTTAAAAATCACCTACAATTTAAAAATAATTTATTTATTTACAATACATTTCATTTTAGCCTTTACATTTAATACTTGATGTCCATTAATGCTACACATTACTGCATGTTTGAGGGACCATAACATATAAGATAGAATTTTGCCAAATGATAAAGATTACTATCATTGGGCCTGAATTATCTATAAGACTGTGGAGTATGAACGTAAAACAATAAGCCTAGTAGGAGCCTTCTTAGCTGTGGTCTTTTTTTAAGGCCTGCATTATATACTAGTTTCCATTAATGATATTTATAGAAAGCTAAAACTTAGTGTTTGCCTACCAAGCACCTATACCCAGTAGTAGATGGTTTGCATATAGTTAGTTTCATCCTGATATAAAAGCTGCAGGTAATACTGCTATTCCCAATAAAGATAATGAGGCTCAGAAATTTAAACTGCCCAGAATCACACACATAGTAATGGACAAGCTCAGATTTCCTGACTTGGAAAATTCTTGCTTCTATTGGCTTATCAGCCTTCACGTCACAATGATTTTAGGGAAGTGTTTTAAAACTTGAATATTACTTATTTGATCGAAGCAAATACCACGTTCTCATTTTCAAACATTGGACACTTACCTCACAGTTATCATATTGTTTTAATTTTGGATATGTTTATTTTAGCTTCTAATTATGTATTAAACCTATGATCACTATAAAAAGTAATCTTTGATATTTTGCATGTCTGAATTATCCATGTTTTAGATTTTATTTAATTTGAAATAAATATTTAGTGAGAAACTTTTGCATTTTAGACACCACTGAGGTGCTTTAATAATGACTCTTTATCCAAATACAGACTTGGAACATCATATTAACGATAGTTATGAAAACGAAGTAAGGAATACATTTGACTAATTTTGAATTAATCAATTTAAGCAATTGAAAATTAACAATATAATGTATGCTTCATAAAGTTTGCTTTAATTTGCAACATATAATTCCTAATGCTTTGGACTTTTTTTTTTTGAGATGGAGTCTTACTCTGTTGCCCAGGCTAGAGTGCAGTGGTGCGATCTCAGCTCACTGCAGCCTACGCTTCTCGGGTTCAAGTGATTCTCCTGCCTCAGCCTCCTGGGTAGCTGGATTACAGGTGCATGCCTCCACGCCTGGCTAATTTTTGTATTTTTAGTAGAGATGGGATTTCACCATGTTGGTCAGGCTGGTCTCAAACTCCTGATCTCAAGATCCGCCAGCCTTGGCATCCCAAAGTGCTGGGATTACAGGCACGAGCCACCACGCCCAGCCAATGCTTTGGAATTTTAAATCGGCTGCCTGTTTTCTTTTGAGACAGACACATCTGTAAAGCCTACTCTAGGCAATGCTCTTATACTTTCATTAAGAAAGAGGTCACATTTTCTCAGTGTGCCCTAACATTACTCTGTACAAATACTCACAGCTCTGCTCTGTCTTCGCTGCTGTGTAGTGACAGCCAATGGCATGCATAATACACTTGCTGGTCACAAGGGTATGCAGGCTCCACCTTTATATTACTCTCCCACACAGTGTGAAAGTAGATGCTGCCGCTCATGTAAGCTGAAATCTTTCACTCACTGTCTGCCTTTGAAGGGGCAGGAATGCTAAAACTTATCTACCTACTTGTCCATGGCAGACTCAGCAATCCTCATGGAAAATTTTCTAAGTGGCATTAAAACAAAGGAAAATGAAGTAGGAAGAATTTGTAGAGATCAACTTGTAAGAAAATATAATTAAAGAATGGTAAGCTGGCAGTTAAGAGGAGATAAAGATGGTCTTTTGGTTCTTGCTTCCTTGCATTCATGGCCCTTTTGCTTCTTTGGTGTTTATTTCCCCCTGGGCATCATGTTAACCTTCTTCAGCCAATGCTGGCCAGAGCACCACAAGAAATCAACCTCTCTAGTCCCTTGGGCCATGCACTTACCCTTTATTCTCTTAAGTGAATCACTCTTACTCTTAGCCTTGTTGTGGTCATCTCCAAACAAACAAACAAAATATAATAACACAGAACAAAAGTTGGTTTTATCTTGGTTTCAGCCACACTAAGCTAAATGTTTTAGAACAAGGTTGTCCAACCTGTGGCCCCCGGCCACATGAGGCTCATGACAGCTTTGAGGCTTAGGTCCAACACAAATTTGTAAAATTCTTAAAACATTGTGAAATTTTTTTGCAATTTTTTTAGCTCATCAGCTATTGTTAGTGTTAGTGTGCTTTATGTGTGGCCCAAGACAATCCTTCTTCTTCCAACGTGGCACAGGGAAGCCAAAAGATTGGACACCCCTGTTTTAGAAGATTCAGTAATTGAAAAATTGAAAATCAGAAGCTTCAATAGGTAGCATTTCAGATAAAGTAATAAAGAAGCCATTTCCAGAATATAAAGAAAATACATAGGCAAGAGTCAGCCATAGGCTGTTTATACTCATATCATAAACTCAATCTCCAAATCTTACTTGACATAATTCTACAAGAGATAAGTTTGATAAGAATAATTCAGTTAGGAAACATGTGCCTAGTAGAGCCAACCTTGGATCACTGGATCATCACATTTTAAAAGCTTTCTGAATCCTGTTCTTGTACTTTAGTGTTTCACCAATTTTCAGCCAATGTACTATTTCTTGCTTGCATCAACAGACTAAACAGTTACCTTATTTAAGACGTATCTGGATCACTGATGATTCATCAATCTAGTAACTGTATTTCTAAATTGTAATGTAATCATAAAATAATATCTTTAAGTGAATGAGTATTCTAAGATCATCAAGTCTAGTGTCAATTTAAGTCAACCATTTCTCCCTACAAAACTATTTTATATGATACTGGGATTATATGGACAGAACATTAGCTTCAGAGGCAGGAGGTAACTGAGAGGAAATAAATCCATATTGTGACCTTATCAATATATTCATCCATATTGTGACCTTATCAGCTTATTAAATCTGTATGAGTCATGTTTTTTTTCACAAAGGAAATAACTTACATTTGTTGAGTTGATTTTATGGTATATTATCATATATAAAATAATCTCTACTTGTGCATTTTTAGGAAAGTTTTGAAATAGTTGTGCTACTGTAAAAGAGAAGAGAAATACATTTAGTAATAGTAGTTAAATTATCTGAATTTTATTTAGGATGCTGTTGGTAAAATGATAATAATAATATTTTAATGATATTAAAGACTCACCACAGCACTCTATGTGAATGAATTTTATAAATAACTCAGCAAAATTTAACTTCTATTCAGGACTCACTAGAACTAATTGTTAGAAAGTTCTATTCTGTTTTCAACTCCAACATTCCTTCCTAACATAATTTACCCTTAATATTTTTCTTTTCCTTTTTTTTTTTTTTTTTTTTAGAAAGGGCCTCATTCTGTGACTCTGGCTGGAGAGCAGTGGCTCGAACATAGTTCACTGCAGCCTTAAATTCATAGGCTCATGCAATCCTGCTACCTCATTTTCCCAAAGTACTGTAATTACGTAATTATTTATCTTCTTTATGATAGCTCATTATATATCTTAAGGAAGATCATTTTGTCTCTTTTTGTTTGCTCTTGTGGTAACTTTTACCTAGTAAAAATGCCAGGTTTTTTTTCTTATGCATGGTGAATCAGAAAACAGATTTACTTCAGCTCCACTAATTTCCATCCCCGAAACATATAGAAGAATATAAACAATATGGAACAAATGAAAATGTATTTTATTAACAGACATTTTACTTCCACATCCATAAGGATGTGGCCTTGCAGATGTAATTAGTTGAGTTTATACTGAATTATAGAAGGTCCTAAATCCATCGACTTATTTTCTTATAAGAAGACCTACAAAGACATGCGGGGAAAATACCATGTGAAATTTCATATGGTATTTTCATATGGAAAATACCATATGAAAGGCAGAACTTGGAGAGACGGATTACAAGCCAAGAAGCTTCAAGGATTACCAGCAGACACCAGAAGCTGAAAGAGGCAAGGAAAAATACTTTTCTAGAACCTTCGGAGAGAGCATGGTCCTGCTGACTAAGAAGTGGGGTGCTGCAGTAACAAATAGCAAAAATCATGGTAAGTCATGGGTAGCGGCTGGAAGGATTTTGAAGCATATGATAGATAAAGCATAGATTCCTTTGAAGTGATTATTGGTAGAAATATAGATGTTAAATGTGATTTTGATGAGGGCTTAGTAGGAAGTGAAGAGGTTGGTAGAGAATGTTTCTACCAGGTTGGTGCAAAAGTAACCACGGTTTTTGCCGTTAAAAGTAATATCATCTAAGGTAATACACATGTCATCATATACAGAATGTTGCTAGAA
Organism: Gorilla gorilla gorilla; assembly: GCF_029281585.2. Taxonomy (NCBI): domain Eukaryota; kingdom Metazoa; phylum Chordata; class Mammalia; order Primates; family Hominidae; genus Gorilla; species Gorilla gorilla. Next base: position 100,547,263 of record NC_073238.2, on the reverse strand, counting down.
ATATGAATGTTAGTTAATTCTGGTAAAGTCGCGGACATGAAGAATCATGTCAGTGAAAACATTTCTAGGTATTTATTACAGCAGCACTCCACCACTCAGCAGCAAAATCTGTATTAATTTCCTGGTACTTTTGGAGTCAAGTGCTGCAAGCTGGGTGACTTACCACAAAAGTAATTCCTTCTTTCACATATCTGGAGGCTAGAGGTTGGAAACCAAGGTGTTAGCAGGGTCATGCTCTCTCTGAAGATTTTAGGAAATAATGCTTTCCTTGCTTCTTCTAGCTTCTACTACTTTTTGTCAATTCTTAGTTCCTTGGGTTTTAGCTGCATCACCCCAATTCCTGCCTTTAGGGTTTCTAAAACACTTGAAGCAGAGAAATTCATAATAAATCACGTAGTTGATTAATTAACCAGTACTTTTTAATGTATCTACTAAGATTAGCTCGGAGGCCCACAATATATTGGTCCTATTCTCTTACAAGATGTTTAAATATGGAAATATTTAACAATAAGTGTTAGTATAGGACAGTAAGTGACCAAAAGCTAAGTATTTTTTTCAAAAAAAATAAATAAAAATTGAGTAAGAGTACAGTCAAATGAATAGAGTTTGGAATATTCAGGGGAGTCTTTGTGATAAAGCTCAGTAATGATGTTAATAATTATCAGTTGGGGGATATGAAAGAAATAAAGTTCTATAAAGACCCTAAATAAATGAGTACTATCTATATGAATAGGCAGGTGACATGAATAAAATAATTGAGGACTTTATAACTGATATCTTCACCCCATAGATAAATAATATTTACCTCAATAAATGTCTAAATATATCAAAACCTTAGACATTTCAGAAACAAGAAATAAAGTACCATAAGGTCTATTCACTTCAATAACAAGAATAAAGTATTACCTTTGCCCATCATTAAAACGGTTATATAACTGCTTTACAGTTTCGTTTTTTTCCTAATATATTTCAAACCATCAGTTTCAAAGATCTTGCGTGTAAAATCACCTTCCTATTGTAGATTGAGTTTTAGATTTACATGTATTTATACAGAAAACATAAAGCAGCTGAATGTAGAAAATGAAAAAGAATCTTGCAGAAGGTAAAATTTTCCTTCTAATTTCTTTGAAGCAGAAAAGATAACTATTGGGTACTGTGGTTAATACTTGGGTAATTAAATCATATGTACAACAAACCCCTGTGACACATGTTTACCTCCATAACAAACCTTCACATGTACACTCAAACCTAACATAAAAATTTTAAAAAAATAGAATACTGAAGGATCACCGAAGGGACTAGTTTTGAATTTTCAAATGATATTTTAAAAGCTATAACACTTCTTAGTATAATATCTGATTTTAAGTTAGCATGTACACTTTTAAATAATGCAATCTTTAAATAAAATCACTATGCATCAGCTGAGTTTAGCGTCAATAAAACTTTTCTTTGTGAAGCATATAGTTTTTGTATATTAAGATAGGAAAATACAAAGTAAGTACAAAGTCTAGGAAGAAAATTGAAATAAAATATGTTCTTCTTCTTTTTCTATCCAAAAGAAAGCAGCAATATGTCTTAATTTATCACTTGATTTTAAATTACTGTATATGCTTTTTATATAATTTTTTAAAAATAAAATGTGCATCTTTTTAGTGTCAGCTGGGTTCGTATTGCAAATACATTTCTTTATAATGCATCTCTTTTTTGTATATACTCAGGTGGAACCCAGATAAAACATTCACAAAATTTTCAAGGAATATAAGAAATATATGAGAAGAATATGAGAGTAATATGAGGAAAAAATGATTACTCTTCAGGAATGCTGCACTTAGTGAGTTAGGAATGTGTTTGCTCCCTAATAAAAAGGTAAACCTACACTAAAGGTGTCAAAAGATGCCGTTGCTGCATATAATAACAAACAAACAAACAAAAAACACCTGGAAGTAACTGATTTCTAAATCAAAGAAAATTATTTTCTCCCTAGGTCTGGTATTGAGTTATATAATCATGGAATACACCATCTATCAAAACAAAAAATGTAATAAATTGTCATACCAGGATTTGATAAAATGTCAGTCTCAGCACTTCTAGGGACAACCTATTAAAAATGAAGTATCTGTCAATAGCGCTCATGCATATATGTGTTAATGTATAATCCCATGTAAAATAATCTCAAAATAAAGTTCCAAAATTAGATTTATGAGTTTATAGGTCTCAAAACACATTACTATTGATGCCAAGAAGATTCAGGATGAGGTAATGTCCAAATCCATATCTTACCATATATCTGGACGTGATCAGACTTCAGTTTTACTACAGGGTCATAGTTCAGCAAACAATTTCCTGTTGCCTTTGTTAAAGTTAATACTGCCTCTTCTGTATTCCTAATACCCTTCCTTGCAAAGTTCCAGAATAAAGGAACATAGCCTATTTCAATTTCTTAGCTGAATTTTCCCCTCTGCAATACATTTTTTTCTTTCCTCTAGAGGAAGAGAATTCTAACAGAAAATAATTACAAATGACCTTGACCTTTCAAGTGAAAGGTCAAAATTAACTTCTCTGATAATCAGTCTTTTAACTTTGGAATTTAGTAAAATAATGCAGTGACACATAATTGTGTAATTAGTAGTAAATTCAAAGGAAGTGAGAATAGATCTGGGGCTAGCGTTTCATCACAGAGTGTTCGGTCTTTCAAAAGCATTTTTTTTTCCTTACCCATCTCTCTAGTGCATGAGTCACATATACTTATAGCAAAAAAAAGTCAAAAGAATAAAAATAAAAGTACATAGGACTCAAACTTTTGTGACTCAGTAATAAGAAAGAAATTACTAACTGATTATGTGAAGATAGGTAGGGTCTTATTTGTAGACTTCATTTGGAGAACAATTATTTGCTAGAAAAATTTAGGAATACAGTGTAGTGTCTTACCTGGGAAATGCAAGATTATGTAATTCTCAGAGGTTATAGCTTCTTGTGGATACTTATTCCTCATTCATTTTGATTATGATAATCAGAGATGGGAGATTCTAAAATCTAAAAGAATAAGCAAGTGTATCTTCCTTAAATCATACAAAAGGGCTCAGAAAAAAATGCAGATGAGTGTCAGTACAACTCAAATCCATGGTATTTTAGAGATTTTTCAATTATATATTCAAAAATTATCATTGTGAGCCAGGTTAATTCATTGAATATTTAAGTAGTATGTATGAGAAGACTCATAAATTGATCGTAAGTGACCTATGAAATAAAAGAACTTCCAATCTTTCATTATTTTGACAAGAAATAACATAGATTAAGTGAACTGTCCTCTCAAACCTAATTTTAGTTCATAGCATCAATTTTATAAACAGACAAAAATCTTAGCTACTAATAAAAACTGCCATTGACTTTTGTGTTTTTTCTCTTTTCATTTCTTATCCAGAATTGAAAGTGCTATAAAGATAAAAGGAGGTTGGCAAGAAGAAAGTATAAACATAGAGATAATTAGTTTGTGAACACTTTCAAATGAATCATCCTTTTTCTAAATAGTTTTGTCAAGATATCTGGCTAGTTTAAGAAAAAAATAGGTAGAAATACTGAGTGATAAAAAAGGGAAGTGTATACAGAATCCAAGGAGAATAAATACTTGTAATAAGAGGTATGTTACACCTCTATAAAATCCAAGATAAACTCTCTTAAATTTTAAATTGTTACAATATTTTATAACAATAAAAGGCATTATCATTTAATATTTTTAAAAGATTAAAGGCTATAATACCTCTTAGTTGGAGGGAGTTTATAAATAACTGAAATTTTGACCATAACAACTGCTATTATAAACACGGTTTAATACGTCTCTCACTTCATTTTTTAAAATTCTGAAATCGGCCGGGCACGGTGGCTAACGCCTGTAATCCCAGCACTTTGGGAGGCCGAGGCGGGAGGATCTCGAGGTCAGGAGATCGAGACCATCCTGGCTAACACGGTGAAACTCCATCTCTACTAAAAATACAAAAAAATTAGCCAGGCGTTGTGGCTGGCGCCCGTAGACCCAGGCTGTACAAGCGTGGTTCCAGCACCCATTTCAGCTTCTGCTGAGGCCTGGGGAAGCTTTTTTACTCATGGCAGAAGACAAGAGGGAAAAGCAGATATGTCACATGGAGAGAGAGAGGTAGGGAAGGAGAAAAGGGATAGGTCCCTGATTTTTTTTAACAAACAAATCTCACGTGAATTAATAGACTAAGAATTCATCCCTTACCACGGAGATGGCATCAAGCCATTCATAAGGCATCCACCCCAGGATTCAAACACCTCCCCCCAGTCCTCATCTCCAACATTGGGGGTCACATTTCAACATGAGATTTGGAGGGAAAATTATCCAAATCATATGAATTATATACTAGTATATATTGATTGCCTTATATTGCTATTTTGATCTCTCCCTCACTCCACTGTTTTTACAGGTGCTTGACATATTCACAATTGTGTTTTATTTATAAACTATTTTTGGAAAGATTAAAAAATAATCTAAAGACATAGCTCAAGGGGAAACAAAAACTTGTGTGAGTAAATTTTTACAACTGTGATATAATTGAAAGTCTTTGGTCAGATATGACAAATTTAACACAGATGTTAATAAACAAATGCAGATTAACTAGTTTCATACTTTAATTCAGTGTTCTGCAACTGTGGTAGACACATCTGCCCTCTGTGGAGAAACAGTAAATATAAGAAAAATCAGCTGAGTGCGTTGGCTCATGCCTGTAATCCCAGCACTTTGAGAGGCCGAGGCAGGCAGATCCCCTGAGGTCGGGAGTTCGAGACCAGCCTGACCAACATGGAGAAACCCCACCTCTACTAAACATACAAAATTAGCCAGGCATGGGGGCACCTGCCTGTAATCCCAGTCACTCTGTAGGCTGCGGCAGGAGAATCGCTTGAACCCAGGAGGCGGAGGTTGCGGTGAGCTGAATTGCTGTCCAGCCTGGGCAGCCTGAATTGCTGCTGCTGAATTGCAGTCCAGCCTGGGCAACGAGGGCGAAACTCCGTCTTTTAAAAAAAAAAAAAAAAAAAAAAAAAACAACGAAGATATTTCCAGAAATTGTTTACACTGCTACTTAACCACATGTTCAGATTCACATTAGTGGGAGTGCACAGATTATTAATTAGATTAGATTTAACAATTTGAAGACAAAAGCAGAGCAATAACAAAGAGTTGGAAGAGAATAAGGTAAATAAGGGGAAAATATCTTTTCAAATTATTTCTAAGCAATAAATAGAACAATGATAAATATTTTTTAGCTACAAGGAGTTAAGCCTTCAGATAAAATATAACCAATTTGTTCTAACTTAATATGTTAGAAAAATTGTATTAATACTTTTTTTATTGAATTGTCTTGCTATTTAATTATAAAACCATGACAAAATATAAACGAATTATTAGGTATTTATTTACTTTCATTTTCTTATATAGTTATTCTGTATTTAAAGGTAATTAAATTTCTAAAACCCATGATATGAACATATTTATGTAACAGCTTTGTTACTTTGGTTATAATTTTTTGTCTTGGTGTATAATGTCCTAACTTTAAACCATCCTGTTTTGAATCTGCTTTTACAAAAGTGTAGGATGTTTTAATTTTCTACCTAGGACCAAACATTGTTCATATTTCTGAGTGATAAATTATAATGTGCACCTAAGGTATATTTTTAGTTAACAAATTTTGCTTTGCAGAATACAATTTAGTTTCTTTTTATTTGTTTCGATTGTTGTTTTCCAGTTTCTAAGTAATCATTTCATTTTTAATTTGGAAAAGTATCATCAACAAATGTTCTCTGTCAGAAAGAAAATACAAACCATTGATAAAATCATCTGGATTAAAAAGTGTATCTGGAACACTGAGCTTTAGAAAAATGCCAGTCAGTGAATACAGAAAGATGCTAAGAATTGTACTGAATACATATGATGGTCATTATTTTATCCTCCCTTAGCATGTTGTTTTTCTCCAGGTGAGTACTGTTGCTCTTTAGAATTGTTTGGTTTCCTTAAGTATTTCATAATAGAAATACCATATATACTGAGCATTCTTGGTATTATAAATAAAATGCTACTTGCATTAATTATATCATAAACTGACGGTGCTGACATGGACCTTGGGATACCATTACCACTCTGTGAAGGGAAGCAGGGATAACTTTGGAAATTAAATTTTTATAGCGGTAGCTTCTTTTCTGTGAATTGTGTTCTTCTCTTAGGAGGTGTATTTTCGAGATTTTTTGACTTAACTCTAAGTTGATTTGCATTTCTTCTTTTTGGCTTTTCCTGGTTTGTAATGTTCTTGCTAACTGAACTGATAATTCCTGTCTGCCCCTAACAGTGCCATAAAGAGGCAGTATTTATCAATGATTGCTTATGATTAAAATATACCTTTTTTCTTGGCAGCAGTTTATACATTTATTAAATAATATGTAAGACATATCTGAATTATTTTCAATCTCAGGTACAGAATCAGTGTTATTTTTAATTTCTCAGTTTAAAACTCTAAAATCTTTCTCTAAACTAATGGAAGAAGTTTCTTTGCAATATTATCATACGTAGTGGTAAATAATCTCAAGGAGAATTTTCTGCAGTTAGATTTTTTTCAAAAAAAACTTTATTTCTATTGTTTGCTCTCAGATATTTATCTGTACTATGACATTAGCCTTCTGATTGTTTTATCCATATCACTATTGTGTCTATACAGCATTTACAATGAACTTTTTGTAAAATTTCCTTTGGCAACTATAGTTCCAAAAGTTATTAACAGTTATTATTTTTTGCAATGTATAATGGGTTAAAATAAACCAAGCCCCCTCCCTTATGACCAGATATCATGATCTATAACCCTCAGGTATTTTCACATGATGTTCTCTCTTCCAGGGATGATTCTTCTCTTCACTTTGAGTGGATAATGCTTTACATTCATTAGTCCTAAACTCAGCCTTGCCTGATGCCCTATTCTGGACCAAATTATTGGGTATAGATACTCATATACTGTAATTGTCTGTTCTCATGCTGCAATAAATGCATACCCAAGACTGGGTAATTTAAAAAGGAAAGAGGTTTAGTGGACTCACAGTTCCACATGGCTGGGGAAACCTCACAATCATGGTGGAAGGCAAAGCAGAAGCAAAGGCATGTCTTACATGGCGGCAGGCAAGAGGGTGGGTGCAGGGGAACTCCCTTTTATAAAACCATCAGATCTCATGGGACTTATTCACTATCACGAGAACAGTATGGGGAAACTGCCCCCATGATTCAGTTATCCCCACCTGGCCCTGCCCTTGACACATGGGGATTATTACAATTCAAGGTGAGATTTGGGTGGAGACACAGCCAAACCAAGCACCACCGCATATCATTTTTCAGGCATTTATAACACTTGCAAATTTATACTTCTTTGTGCATTAAAACCTCAGTTCCACAGCAGAGTATGAGCTGCATAACGTCAGGCCATTTATTTTCTTTGCTTACCATTTTATTTTCACACAAAGTATAATATATATTAGATGCTAAGTGAATATGTTCATAATGAACAAATGAAATTTTCAAGAAGCAGTTTTATTAGTCATAGAAACCTAGCAAAAGAAATAATGCCCAAATTCAAAAATACACAAATAAAATAAAACATTATCATATTTCAGGAAAGGCAATTTTGAAACATAGTTTGTGACTAAGATTAACTTATGTCTCATGTATGCTAGCTGAATAATTCTGTGAAACTGGATTAATAGGTAGATTGCTAACTTTTCTTATTTCTAAAATTGAAATAAAAACATGTACATTATTTCAATGGAGAATATTTTAGTGCTAAATAAGATAATGTAAGTATTTAACAACATGTTTGCTATATAAAGCTTAATAGATAACATCTACTATTATCACCAATTATCATCACATGCTAACCTATGGTATACGGGTAACGGATAATAATGAACTCCTATATTCGAGTTTGGGAAGAAATTTTGCTGTATTGAATATTTACATAGGAATGGGATGATGAAGGAGTACATTATTAGCACATTTCCTTTTTTTTTAGCTTTTATTTTAGGTTCGGCAGTACATGTGAAAACTTGTTACATAGGTAAACTTATGTCATGGAAATTTGTTGTACAGAATATCTCATTACCCAAGAATTAAGCCCAGTACCCAATAGTTATTTTTTCTGTTACTTTCCCTTCTCCCACCCGCCACCTTCAAGTAAACCCTGGTGTCTGTTGTTTTCTTCTTTGTGTTTGTAAGTTTTCACCATCTAACTCCCACTTACAAGTGAGAACATGTGGTATTTGGTTTTCTCTTCCTGGGACAGTTTGATGAGAATAATAGCCTCCAGCTCCATCCATGTTCCTGAAAAAGACATTATCTCATTCTTTTTTATGGCTGCACAGTATTCCATGGTCTATATGTACCACATTTTCTTTATCCAATCTGTAATTGATGGACATTTAGCTTGATTCTATGTCTTTCCTATTGTAAATAATGTTGCATTGAACATTCATGTGGATGTCTTTTTATTGCAGAATGATTTATATTCCTCTGGGTATATACCCAGTAATGGGATTGCTGGGTGAAATGTTAGTTCTGCTTTTAGCACTCTGAAGAACTGCCATATTGCTCTCCACAAGAACATCTCTTTAGGTATGTATTAATTCGATCATGAGGAATCAGTATATCGCCTAAAGAATAAATAACACATATGGTTTCCTATAAAAGAATAAAATAGTATTTTGCAGATACTGAAAAGTGGCAGAATTCTTCACATAGTTAGAAAAGAAAGAGTAGCCTAGAGATAAAATTGTGAGCAACAGAAAGTGATATGTTTAAGTGAATTGAGCTCAGATATCATTATGCCATTCTAAGAAATGTAGAGCTCATGATTAAGCACTGAAAACGGATCAAATGCTCTTCACATTATCCTAAAAATGTTATCAACATAAAGATTTTATGAAAATGTTAACACACTTTAACAATAATTAGCTGGCTCACATTAAAGTGAGTTGTAAGCCTCTGCCTATCATTACTTTTATAGAACTATTTGCTAATGGTCTGGGCATTAGTTCTCCATCACTTCTTAACAAGTTACCCCAAAACTTAGACTCTTCAAACAGCACATGTTAATTACCTACTGTTCCTGTGGGTCAGGAATTTTAAAGCAGATTAGCAGCATGGTTCTAGCTCTGTTAGGTTACCATCAAGACGCTGTCTAGGGTGCAGTCATTTGAAAATTGAACTGCACTCCTGCCTTCATAGCTTTGTGGATGTTGGTGGGAGGCCTTGGTTTCTTGCTATGTGTATCTCTCCATAGTATTCTTAGACGGTCCTCATAACACTGCAGCTTGCCTCCACAGAACAAGTGTTCCAAGAGAAAGGAAGATGTATACTGCAATGTTTTTTTATAATGTAGTCTTAGAAACCACACACTGCTATTTTTCTCAATACCCTATTAATTACACAAGTCATCCCTATGTGATATGGGAAGAGAATCCACAAAGGTGTCAATACTAGGAAGCAGTAATCAATGAGAGTCATTTTAGAGGCTGGTCACCACTGACTAGAATCATTTAGCAATCATAGTTATGACCAAATGCAATTAATGATCTAATTTTGAACATGTTGAGTTGTATTTTACAGTGGTAGTTCCCCTTGTCTGTGACAGGTAAGTTCCAAGATCCCCAGTGAATGTCTGAAACCGCAGATAGTACCAAACTCTATATCTATGATGTTTTTTTCTATGCATATATATCGACGATAAAGTTTAATTTATAAAGTAGGCATAGTAAGAGATTAACAACAGTGATAACAAAATAAAAACATTCTAACAATATGCCAGCATTACTACTCTTGTGCTTTGGGGCCACTATTACGTAAAATCAATGTTACTTGAACACAAGCAACAGTGGATCTGATAACCAAGATGGCTACTAAGTGATTAATGGTTGAAGAGAGTAGACAGTGTGGGGACTGTGGACAAAGGGATGATTCACCTCCAGGAGGGACGGAGCGGAAAGGCCAAAGATTTCATCATGCTCCTCAGAATGACATGCAATTTCAAACTTATGAATTATTTCTGGAATTTTCCATTTAATATTTTTGGACCATGGTTGACCACAGGTAACTGAAACTGCAGAAAGTGAAACTGCAGATAAAGAGGAACTATTATACTAAAATTAACATAAAATCAGATCCTGTGAATTCTTTTAAGTAAACAATAGGATAAGTAATGTTTTTATTTCTGCTCATATTTGACAGATTTTGGTTTCTCAATATCCCATTCCATTCTTCATAACTAACTCAATTATCTTCAAAGATGAAAATTAGATCTTTTCACTTCCTCTTTGTAAAAAAGAAAATACCCTTAACAGCTTGGCACTATAAAAAGGAATAATTATGTATTTTTCAACTATCATCTATACAAATTACTGTGATAATACAGGCGGTAAAGAGGATCCATGCTTTGCATTACACATAACTATGTGTTTACATGCTGGACCATTGGAAGGTACCTGTGGAGAGTTATAGCATGTGGCCATTCTAGCTGACTCAGACCAACTTTCGATTGCAGCTTTAGAGTCAGGAAATCCCTTTGATTCATATCTTTTACTAAGGATATATTTACATCTAATTGATTTAGAAATAATTATCTGGCAAGTATAGGATGAGGATGATTTTGAATAAGATTTCCAGCTTTACAACTAGGATAGCTAGCCAGATTCTTGTTCTTTTATTTTTCTTGTCACTCAATATTTCAGAAAGCCAGAATTCAAATTGATTCAGTTTTTTTTTCCTAAGAGGCAGTCTAGATATGACCACAGCAAACACTTAACAAAATTATAGTTGGTCATAGAGCTTCAAAAAAATCCCACCTAAGTGATCATCACCTTGTCTATCAGGGTGTTCAT